>NC_134483.1:364402962-364472962 GCF_040206685.1 Ascaphus truei
AGTCTGTCCTCCCTATTTGGGTATCACTGTTGGCTAATCTGCAAGAACAGGTCTACATTAGGTAAGTGACAATATTTACAGAATATGTCTTGCACATCAATGTTACTTTATTATTGGTTACACCCCCTTTGAAAGAAATGTCAATAATACACACACTAAAGGCCAACACCAAATGCATTTCTATGAAAGGTTTGGCATATCATTAGTCACACATAACAATTCTGTGTTTTCACTAAGATATTTCAGCAATCCCGCCCATTTTATTTCAAACCCCTCCCCCCTTCCCCCCCGCACACACTTTCTTTTCGTTTAAAGGATTGGAACCAGGGGACCCCTGGAGCTGAAGCATGCTATTTTCAGCTATGGCAGGTGTGGTCAAATCCAGTCCTCAAGGGCCACCCACAGGTAAGGTTTTAAGGATATCCCTGCTTCAGCACAGGTGACGCAGTCAATGACTAAGCCACTTATTGAGCCACCTGTGCTGAAGCAGGGATATCCTTAAAACCTGACTTATTGGTGGCCCTTGAGGACTGGAGTTGGCCACCCTTGAGCTATGGGGACCCCCGTTTCCCGAGATACTTACAAGTAAAGGTACTGACATTACTTCCTGGTTTTTAAATCTTCCAGGTCACATGGACCAGTAGGAGGTTGTGGCTTACAACTGGCCCATGTGACGCACTGACCCATATTTGAACTGCCATTTTGTTACCTTTAAATGGGACTGAATGCTTTTCCCTCACGGGTGAACTTCTTGGGAGCTGCGGAGGGCCATTGGCTGAAAATAGATTGATTGTCACCCTAATTTTTTTTTTAAAAAGACAAGCTATTTTGAGAAAGTTCTATTGTTTAGAAGCATTTAGGCAGCCAGCAAATGTTATATATAACACATCTTAAACATACACAGATTGTGGGGTAGTATAGTGAAATTAAGGTTATTAAGTGCACTGTACCTTCATTGTTAACTGTGCAATTGCAAACAATATACAGCGGCAGTAAAAAAAAAAAAATATTTGAGCAAGATAAAAATGAAATGTTTGCTCTGCAATATCCCTGTCTCTTTTACTAATGTTGATGTAGGTGTTAAATATGTGAAACTGGTTATTAGTCTTTTAGATCTGACGCAGAAATTATCTCAGTAACAGTCGGGATGTATTTAAGTAATAAAAAGCAAAAGGAAAACAACTGCACTTACAGACACCAACTTTGCAGAATAATATTGCACTCAGCACCCGGCTCCCGGCTCCAAATTGTCCCTGTACTCCCCCAAATTTCTTCTCAACCTGACAGCAGAAAAGGTGACAAAAAAACCCACATTGAAACAATGGGATACAGCATGAAATTAGCTTGTGTGATGCTATCTGAACATCATACAGGCCATTTGCCTGGTGCATAATCATTGCTTTGTTTCAAAGGGAAATAATGTTCTTGATCAATTTGGTGGCGCTTTTTGCCCTAGGTTTGCACCCAAGAGACTTTGATAAATGACCCTCCCCCACCCATCCACCCCCCGAAAGACGTGTTGAGAATTGAAAAGAGATCATTTCCTTTTCTCCTTTATAAGAATGGAGATAACGTTCTATGCATGTTCTATTCTTACTAGAGGCATTCAGAGCTCCTGTATTTCGTCATGGTATAGACAAAAATGGCTTCAGCCTCGGCTTTAGCAAAAACTTGCGGCAGGTATTTGGTGACGAGAAGAAGTATTGGTTGCTGCCTGTGTTTACAAGGTATGTTACAGAGGAAAGGTCACAGGTATTTCCATTAATATAAACATTTTTTTTTTTAATTCCTAGTAGAGGGAATATTATTAAAAAATATATTTGGCTACAATAAAACTAAACGGTTTGGAAACAATATTAAATGGGTAAAAATGGAAGGGAAAACATTATTATTAGACCTAGGGTTGCCAGGTGTCCAGTAAAAAAAATTAGGGGTAATACTGGACATGTATGTGTCCGGTATTACCTCTCTGGACATAGTGACTTGACCGGCTTGGGGGTCCGGTGGATTTCCTCGAGCAGGGAGAGAGCAGGGCTGTTGCTATGGAGTTGGGCAGCCTCCACCATCCTGGTTACTGCTGGGTAATACAGCCAATCATTAGGAGGTGTCAGGAGCCTGGGGGTGGTGCCAAGGAAAGGAAGAAACAGCATTGAGTCGAGAGAGGTGAGAGGAGTGTGTGTGTGTGTGTGTGTGTGTCTCGAGCGGGTCGCACCTTTTACGATTGCGTCCAGTATTTTTGGAGAAGCCACCTGGCAAACCTAATAAGGCCATATTTACTAAGCAATACTAAACAATAGGATGCCTTATGATGCCCTAAATCAAGTCCCTTTGGTGTTTATCGACACTAAGATGGCATACGGCTTTACACCACTTAGTTAATATGGGCCAATATTTATTGGTTAAATTACCTCTCTAGTCCATTGTTATGATCTATGCATTTGGCGTTTTACATATTTACAGTATTGTCAAAATGCAGGATCAATGACTCGTATCATGATAATAAAGATAAGGGTATGCTGCACACCACACAAGTAAAAAAGGATACAAATACCGGTGCTCCTTGTCCAGGGAAAACCTGTGCGATATTCCAAGTATTATGGAAGAAAAGAGGCGAGACAGGGCACTGCAGATTTAAATAAAGTGAATAAATTCACTTTACTTAAATCCGCAGTGCTCTATTTCGCCCCTTTTTGTATCATGATAAAACATTTTTTAATTCCTCTGTTTAGCCCACTGACAACTACTTTTGTTAATTTTCAGCCTGGGAGAGGGTTGTTCCTTTCCTACTTGCCTTGTAAACCAAGATCCTGAGCAGGCGTCCACCCCTACTGGTGCTAATGCAACAGCTAAAAGGTAATAGATGGTAATCCTTATCTCCTCCAAAATGTGGAATTGGGGTATTGTGCTATTGAGTTGGGATTGCTCCTGATACAGAAATTCTATTGTGTATAACTCAGTTTTTATATAATGATCAATTACAGGCAGAATCTCTCTTTAACCTTTATTCATATTCACCCTAATTTATAAATGCAGAAAAACTACATGTTCAGCATACCTGAATCATAGAAATGCAAAACATAATAAACTTTGATATACTTGTAGTGGTTTTAACTTAAAGTTAAAGTATGCATCTCACTCACTTGTGATTTGGTGGTTGCAGCCTCTCTTCTCCATGTTGCGCCAACAAATTTTCTGATTTCATCCTCCCAACTTACTTTTGCTTGTTTTCTTGATCTTTTGATATCACTTGGAATCCAGTCAAGTGCCATCTTTGTCCAACAATAGTCATTTTGTCTTCCAATATGTCCGTCCCGCTGCCATTTTAATTTCTTCTCCCTTGTGATGATGTCCCAGACTTTGGTTTGCTTTTGAACCCATTCATTCTTTTTCCTGTCTCTTCCTGTAATACCAGCATACATCTCTCCATACTTCTTTGAGTTGTCTGAAGCTTCTGAATTCTCTTTGCATTTAAGGTCCCATTCTGTCCCCCGTTATTCTCTTTCTGCCTTGTGCCCCCTTTTTTCTCGTATCACCCTGGCCTTTCTCCCCTTGTCTTTTTGTCTCTTTGCACCTTCCTTCTCTTTCTCTGCTGCCTTCAATCTGTCTCTTTCTGACTCTGTTCCTCCTTACCACTTTTGTTTGCCGCATGCCATGTTCATTATTTCACTGCTCCTATATCTCATGTACTTCTCTCATACTTTCCATTTACCTGCCTTCCTTCTCCTACCATCCATGTAACCCCAGCTCCTTCTCTTTCTGCCATTTCACCCTCTTTTTATCTCTGTCTCTGCACCTCTCTTGCCTCACTCGTGTTGCCCTTGTCTTTCCTATCGCCCTGAGAAAGCATACAATATTTTTGCCCACTTCAAACATTTCCGTCTTATTTTCTTTTGTACTTATCAAATCAAATAAGCTTTATTGGCAAGATGAAAAACATTTCAGTATCATCATGTCAATATTATCTTTATCTTCCTTTTCTTGTCTTCCTTCTCATTGTGCCTCTGCCCACCTCCCCGCACCCCCCCCCCCCAACCCTCCTCTTTTACTGCTTCTGTGCCTACACCTTCCTATCCAATCAGTTTGCATGATCTCATTTTGCTTTAGCTCTGTGCAGCGGAGCTTTAGCTGGAAAAACAGCAGGAACCAGTGAAGCTGCTCTTTCCATGCCACTTCTGCTTCTCTCTTTGAGATCACATCTGAAGTGCCCTCAGCATGATGGGAGCACCTCTGAAGCTTTTATTGGGTCCTGTTGCTCTTGTGCTTATACTTGCAGCTGCTGTACTGTATGTGATCTACAATATATTGCAGTCTATTAGCTCAATTTCTGAGTAATGGTAGTACACAAATATGATTATTGCATACTCTGTCTTGCTATGATGACTAGGATGCTAAATTAGTTTGCTGCTACTATTGAATGTAGCCGTTACATTCTTCCCCTTTCTATGCTTTATTCAATTTAATTTTAGCTCAATAACTACACTAAAGGGCCAATGCTAGTAGCCTTCATAAAAAAAAAAATCACCGGACATTTACGCCGCCAGTTTTTTGAGCGTTGCTATCACGGTATTCAGAAAGCCTTGATTACCTGTGATAGCAAATTCCCAAAACGGGCGAGTAGCTGTGGTGAAATGTGATGATTGCCTCTCTCAAAAGACCTCACCAGGCGATTTGTTTTGGATGGCAGAGAGAGATGCACAGAGAGAGCCGCCTCTCCCTGCGCATATCTCGCCAGCGATCAAAAGTTTTTAATATAAATGTTAATACTAGTGTAGATGAGCAGGGGAGTTCAGAGCAGAACCACATTGATTTCAGGTCCGGGGAACCCCTGCTTCCTGAGATACAGGCCCCGTTATGGGGTGCCGGTATCTCCTATGCATTTTATTCCCACAGTCACGTGACGCGAGACATTTAAATGCATAGGAGATACCGGCACACCCTAACGGGGCCTGTATCTCGGGAAGCAGGGGGGCCCCAGACCTCAAATCAATGCGGTTCTGCCCCGGAGACCCCCTGCTCATCTACACTAGTATTAAAATTTATATTTAAGCAGCTTCATTACCTTAGCGCTCAGCCGCTAAAGCAATGAAGGGGTTAAACCTCAATAGCCTGTTTCTTGGGGCAGAGGGGTGGATGAAGGGGTTAGGAGTCCTCTCTCGCCGCCTTATCGACAGGTTCTTGCCACTTTCACGCCATCTTTTGCTGGCGGGAGGATTTTGAGAGTAAATCGCCATTCTAGAGCCTGGATAACCTACTCGAGGCTACTAGAATTGCACGAACCAGGTGAGGACCTGCCGATAAGTGGCTTATCGCAGCTCACCTGGCGATTTATTTTTTTTGGAGAAAAAAAATGCTGATAAAGGCTTGTATCGACCGCTTATCGAGGCTTACTGAATAGCAGTAGGCCTTTTTGGCGAAAAGGCCTCGACAAGTGGCTTATCGAGGCTTATAGCATAGGCCCCTAAATTGGATCTCATCTCTTCTGCGTACATACTCCCACTTGTGTACTATACTGTATGTGATGATTATATGACCAAAATACCTCCTCCATTTAACACTCAACTTGTCTCCGAGTAGGTGATAACATTGTGTGTATGTATGTATGTATTGTATTGCATGTCTTTATTTATATAGCCCAGAAAATATAGAGTGATGCTGCACACCTCAAAATAGAAAAAACATACAATTACCGGTGCTTCAATGTTTGCACGAAAGCCTGCAATCAGTCCAAGACAGATGAACAAAGGAACAAAGGGCACTGTGGATTTAAGCAAAATAAACTCATTTATTGAGCCAACACGACGTTTCGACCTTAGTGGTCTTTTTCAAGTGACAATGGCATAAATACATTCCTCAATGATAACATATAAATAGTGCCCCAAATCCCCACAATGCAACCTGTCCAATTAGTGTAGATGAAGTTCATGTGCTGAGTCAGTCCCTTTAGCCAATCTCCATTCTGTACTCCTCATCACCAGCTGTTGGTGTTTCTCCTTGGATTCTGGTGTTCGTATCCTCCCTGCTCCTGTGCAGTCCGGCATCCATCTTGCTGACGTCATCATTCCTCGTCTCTGGCAGTTGGAACGCATCTTGGTCCTATCGTGCAATTGCACGTTGTCTCCGATCGTGCGTTTCAAGTCCGCGCATGCGCGGTGGCAATCCGGTCGATCCTCTTCATCCCTATACCCCTTTAGATCGCAGAAAGCGCAGATTATTGTAGAATCATTGCGCCTGCGATTGTCAGTCATCCTGCGGTCCTGCAGGCTCGGGGGGGGGACAGCTGATCTCCAGTGTCAACTTGGTCAAGTGTTTTCATCCTAGTACGTCATCTTCATCTGTCAAGCAGTGTGGTAGGATATCTTCATCACCAATGATCCATGATGTATAAGTGGAGGAGAAAGGGGAGGAACAGATCAGCATACCACATATTGAACAGGCTGTGTGACATATTGTATCACCGTGATTAAGTGTTGATTATAAAAAATCTAAAAAAGGTTTGTCTTTGTCAATGATTTCAAATGCCTAACCCCAGAGGTACAGTATAAATGACCATATATACTTACAGCAGGCAGTGGCAGCAACCTAAGGAAGAAATCATCTCTCCTCAATGAAACAGCCTAATGACAAAAAGTCATTTAGTCCATTTGGGTATACAGTATTTAATGTATGGATCCAGAAGGATTCCCGCTGTAATAATAGCGTATCCTTATCCAAACCAGCCCTAGCTTTTTTAATATGCTCAATACCCATTAACTTTAGTGAGGATATTAGGTGACTGAAGTCAGAGCAATGTTTGATGAGAGCTGTATCCTCTGCATGATTGTTAATTTTGCTCTTGTGTTCTATAAATCTAGTTTTGAGCATGCGACTGCTCTTACCAATATAACATAGTCCACAAGGGCATTTAATCATATAGATTATGTTCGTAGTGGTGCAGGTGATACGCTCCTTTATTTTATACAATCTGCCACTTCTAGGGTGGTAGAACTTATCCCCTGTATTCAAACTGTTACAGACGCTACAGCCATAGCATTTATAACAACCTACTTTAGGTAAACTCAAGAAGTGTGATGTTATGTAATGTTTTTCATTATCCGCCTTTATCAGGATGTCTTTAAGATTCTCTCCACGTTTATAAGCAAAACGTGGGAAATCCTTACATACATCTTTGAGTGTTTCGTCTGTCTGTAAAACTTTCCAGTGTTTTTTCAATGTGTTTTTAATGAAACCACTGGCCGTTGTGAATTTTCTAACAAATGTCAGACGATCACTTTTAATCTTTGATTGTGGTGTTGTATCAAAAGCGCAAAAACTGAGGGGATCCAACCCCACCTCAGAACAGCTGTGCAGCTGGACGGCTAAGTACTACCAAGGAGAACACCTGATGGTGACTAAACCCTAAGCTGCACAGTATACAAATACAGTCAAATTTATATAAAAAACATGAAAGAAAAAAACAAACATGAATACAACCTATCAACAGATTTGTATAGAAACCGCCATAGGGTTGGGCACTGGTAAGGGGAAACGGACACTCACACTGAGACAGTCAAGTCCTGACGAAGTACTTGGTACGAAACGCGTAGAGGTCATGACAGGTCATCCTGTGCGTGTATGCTGGTAAGCTGAGACAGAGCCTGCAGGAGACAGCAGTGGTTTTATCCATCTCTGCGGTGCCGAGATCCGGATCCTGTGCAGACACCGCGAGTCTGCTGACTGTCTCGGTGTGAGTGTCCGTTTCCCCTTACCAGTGCCCAACCCTATGGCGGTTTCTATACAAATCTGTTGATAGGTTGTATTCATGTTTGTTTTTTTCTTTCATGTTTTTTATATAAATTTTACTGTATTTGTATACTGTGCAGCTTAGGGTTTAGTCACCATCAGGTGTTCTCCTTGGTAGTACTTAGCCGTCCAGCTGCACAGCTGTTCTGAGGTGGGGTTGGATCCCCTCAGTTTTTGTGTATTTTTAATAAATTACCTTCCACTAATCCCTGGTGCGCATTTGTGCATTTTTTATTATCTTGTATTTCAGGGTGCCTTCCCCCCTTTCTAAGGGGGGTTCACCTAGATTTGAGAGTTTCTGGGGAGACGCTTTATGTACATGATGTAAAGGGATCATCAACACCATCACACAGCACGAGCGCTGAATATCCTGTTTTTTCTACGTTGTATCAAAAGCCTTTACAATTTCAGATCTGTTTTGTCCCCCCTCAACAAATCTATCCTCAATCTCCTTTAAAGTTTCCTTCAATTTAGTAGGCCTGTCTACTATGCGTGTAGACCTAACCTTTTGTGAAAATGGTAGCATATGTTTTAATGGTTCTGGATGGAAGCTGGTTGCATGTAGCGTGCTATTCTTATCTGTTGGTTTTCTATAGAGATCACTATGAAGTACTCCATTTTCATAGGTGAGAAGCACATCTAGATACGAAATCTGCTTTGCGCTCCAGTTTTTTGTAAACCTAACAGTAGTGTTTAGCCCGTCCGGATAGTCAAAAAAATGGATAAGTTCTTCCTCTGTACCCTCCCACAGAAACAGCAGATCATCGATATATCTACAGTAAAATAACATTCTCTTATAGTGCTCTGTAGGATAGATAAATTGCTCCTCAAAATCAGTCATGTATAAATTAGCATGGGGCCACATTGCTGCCCATGGCTGTCCCTGCTGTTTGTAAATAAAATGTCTGCTCGAACTTAAAGTAATTTTTGTACAAAACGAAATATAGGACCCATTAATGTACATAGCGCTTCACAGTAGTAATACATGTGGTAATCAAATAAATAACAGATAATATAAATAACAGATCATGGGAATAAGTGCTTCAGACATAAAAGTAACATTAAGGAAGAGGAGTCCCTGCTCCGAGGAGCTTACAGTCTAATTGGTAGGTAGGGAGAACGTACCGAGACAGTAGGAGGGAGTTCTGGTAAGTGCATCTGCAGGGGGCAAAGCTTTATGTATCATGTGTTCAGAATATACACAGTGCTATTCATATGCTTCTTTAAGCAAGTGTGTCTTAAGGTGGGTCTTAAAGGTGGATAGAGAGGGTGCTAGTCGGGTACCGAGGGGAAGGGCATTCCAGAGGTGTGGGGCAGTCCTTGAGAAGAACGCAAGAGTCTGGATGGTGCATAACGAGAAATTAGGGCTGAGATGTAAGGAGGGGCAGAAGAGTGTAAAGCTTTAAAAGTGAGGAGAAGAATGGAGTGTGAGATGCGGGATTTGATCGGAAGCCAGAAGAGAGATTTCATGAGGGGAGATGCTGAGACGGAGCTAGGAAATTGTAGAGTGATTCTGGCAGCAGTGTTTAGGATAGATTGTAGGGAAAACAGGTGAGAGGCAGGAAGGCCGGACAGCAGGAAGTTACAGTAATCAAGACGGGAGAGAATGAGGGCCTGAGTCAGAGATTTAGCAGTCGAGTAACAGAGGAAAGGGCGTATCTTTGTTATATTGCAGAGGAAAAAGCGACAGGTTTTAGATATGTTTTGAATGTGAGGGACGAATGTGAGAGAGGAGTCAAGTGTGACCCCAAGGCAGCATACTTGGGTACTGGGTGAATGATCGTAGTTCCAACAGTAATGTGGAAGGAGGTAGTAGGGCCAGGTTTGGGAGGAAGTATGAGGAGCTCTGTTTTAGCCATGTTGTCTTTATTTATATAGCGCCATCAATGCACATAGCGCGTCACAGTAGTAATACACGTGACAATCATATAAATTCCAAATAATACAAATAACACATAATGGGAAGAAGTGCTTCAGACATAAAAGTAACATTTAGGAAAAGGAGTCCCTTTTCTGTAGAGCTTACAATCTAATTGGTAGGAGGAACATACAGATACAGTATGAGGGCGTTCTGGTAAGTGCGTCTGAAAGGGGCCAAGCTTTATGTATCAGGTGCATAGTGTTAGCCACGGAGTTAACAATATCTGCTTGATCAATTCAAATGAAAATCAATAATAACAATAATAATTTAATCTATAGTCTCTTGATATTGTTACAGGATGCTGGTGTAACCCTGCTTTCCCCCATCCCCCAGACTCTACGGTGGTGTCTAGGGTGCATGAGGGCAGATTACATGCGGTGTGGTGCATACCTGTGAGGAACAGGAGGGCCTGAGCTTCCCGCGATGTTATTTGGGAGCCAGGAACGGGCTTCTGGGGTGGTAGCCTCCATAATCTCTTAGCAGTGCAGCGCCTCCATCTTCTATACTCCCAGAAATATGGGACAGGACCTGTATAGAAGAACCCCTTCGGTCCCAGGGTAATAGCTTCCAATTCACATACAGTCTTTGGTACAAAGGATAGTCTCTTTATTAGCAGATCAGCAACTCCCAAATGTGGTGGCTTCCAGCAGCCGCAACAACAACAGCAGAGCCTTGCTAATTACTCCGCTCTCCTCACACACAGATATTTCCTCCTCTCCTCCCCTCCAAGTCTCTCCTGCGACAGGATGGTCTGGGCCGGGGCTCCGAGGTTATCCTCGCGGTGGAGATTGAATTCTCCCCATCACCCCAGGCAGGGGGGTGAGGGGCATTGGTCCACCAGGTCTATAATGCTATCAGCTCTACTCAAAGTGGCTGAGTCTCTCCTCTCCTCTTTCTGCTCCTGCATGGCTGCGCATGTGAGACCGATCCGCAGGACTCACTACTCCGACCGAACTCCCTACAGAACTTCTCCCTTACAGGAGTTCACTGCTAAATATAGAGCTAGCCCCACCTCTCGTGACGTCAGCAGAACCTCCCCTCTTGCTCACGCCTGCAGCAGAGTCCAGGCCTGCATCTACCACTAAGGGCAGGGCTATCAAGGGGGGAAAACCCAGGATGATTACTGGTGCCTGATCTTAACAGGACTTATCACAGTAGAAGGGAGATAGGTATAGCCTGCGCTGTTTACAGGGGGCTACACTGGGATTCATTTTTTAGTTGAATAACTTGGCTACAAATCATGGAATGCTGAAATGCTTTTAGAACAATGTAAACAGATAATACAGAAGAATCTAACAGAGGCTACATTAGCTTATGAATTACACATTGTGCCCAGAGTTTGGCTTTTATAGCTTGATAACAATTACATAGGGGGGCGATTCACTAAGCAGTGAGCTTTTGCGCCCGATTGGGAAATTTTTAATCCCACGATAAAAAATGAAGCCAGGCGCGGGATTCACTAAGAAGAGAAGCGCAATCGAGTAGGTGCATCACGTTTTGCGAGTAGGTGCAAAAACATGCCCGATCGCGCAAGCTGTTTTTTTCCCCCTGCTATCATGCTTAAAAATCTAAAGCACGATACCCAATTGAAAAAAAAGGAGCCGGTAAGAGCTACATGGAGATGCTGCGTCTCCATGCACAGCTCTTACAGGCAATCGTACAGTAGTGTGCAGGAGCAGGGGATGTCCCGAGATGAATAGCATTGATTTCAGCCTTGGGGACCCCCGCTTCCCGAGTTACAGGCCCAGATATGGGGTGCCGGTATCTCTTCCATTATTTAAATGTCCCACGTCATGTGACGCAGGCACTTTAAAAATGATGGCGACACTGGCATCCGATGCCCCATTCTGGGCCTTTAACTCTGGAAGCAGGGGGTCCCTAAGGCAGAAATCAAAGCGGTTTAGCTCAGGAAACCCCCTGCTCCCACACACTATTAAAAAAAATACATTAAAGCAGCTTCATTACCTTAGCGCCTAGCACCTACCCACAATGCATTGTTTGTGGCAACAGAAGACATGGATGGTATGAGGATGAGGACGGCCTTCATCATGGCAGCCTGGCAGGGGTGAGTGCAAGTTTTATTTAATTTATTTCTGCAGCTTAATGTTTTATTTGTGTAACCCTTGTTCCCTCCCCCCCCCCCCAGACTCATCTGTGGTGTCTAGGGTGCGTGAGGGCAGATTACATGCATAGTGGTGGTGCATACCTGCGTGGAACAGGAGTGCCTGAGCTTCCCGTGGTGTTATGGGGGGAGACAGGACCAGGCTTCTGGGGTGGTAGCCTCCATGTTTTCTCAGTGGTGCAGCGCATCCATCTTCTATAGCTCCCAGGGATATGGGAGAGGACCCATATAGAAGAACCACCCTGGTCCAGGGGTGAATGCTCCAAACTCACACAACAGTCTTTGTATAAAAGTATTGTCTCTTTATTGGTCAGATCACCGACTCCAAATGTAGTGGCGTCCAGCAGCCACAACAACAACAGCAATGCCCTGCTATCACACGACCCTCCTCCCTGTACAGGGCTGTCCTCCTCTCCTTCCCTCCAAGTCTCTCCTCGGACAGGATGGTCTGGGTTGGGGCGTCAATACCCCGCGGCCTACCTCAGAGGCTATCCTCTGCGTGGGGAATGGATTCTTCCCATCACACCAGCACTAGGGGTGAGGGCATTGGTCCACTGGGTCTATGGTACTATCAGCTCTACTAAAAGGGGCTGAGTCTCTCCTCTCTCGGCTCTCATGCGAAAGGCACGGGCGAGACCGCTCTGTCTCCTCCAACTCCTCGGACAGAACAGCGCAGACAGACAGCGCAGTCAGAAGAAGACCTGTCACTTACAAGAGCGGGCTACTAAATAGAGTCAGCCCCACCCCTCATGATGTCAGCAGAACCTCCCCTCTGTCTAATGCCTGCAGCAGAGAAGGGGGCCTGCATCTACCACTCTGGGCAGGGCTTGGAAGGGCAAAACCCATGATTACTACTGGGGCCTGTCATTAACAGGACTTACCACAGTAGGAGGAAGATAGGTGTAGCCTGTGCTGTTTACAGGGGGCTACATTTGTGTAGCCCCGAGGTAAATTTGAACTTTCTGGCCCCCCTCCGCGAGTGCCGTGCGGTAGCGGGTGCCGCCGGAGGCTTTGACGGACCCGCCGGCACTTCGCGAGGGTGGGGGCCAGTGCAGGGAGCGGTGCAGGCTGGTTGCCGGGGACGCGATCGGGCCGTCCTAGGGCCGCGATCGCGTTGCCACCGACTCGGCGGCTGGAGGAGAGTGCGCCGCCATTGCGCGTTAGCTCGCGCATGCGCAGTAGGTACAAAGTGCAGGGAAGGCCCCAGAGAGATCGCGCGAGGGCAGGACAGGGAATAGGGGAAGGTTGAGGCGGCCATTAGGGGTTCGCGCATGCGCAGGGCAAGTGCGCACGCGGCCCCAATACATAGACAGCCCCCTGGGAACTACAATTCCCAGGAGGCTTAGGGAGGCAGAGGTCAGGTGCTCCCTAGTGGCCAATAGGGCTGGGGGAAGCTCAGCCCGGGAAAAGAGATACATTTCCCGGGCTTTGCAACAGTCAGTCAGGCAGAGGAGAAGGAAGGTGTAGGAAGGGTGCAGGGAGCGCGTGGCTCCTGCATCAGGTAAGGGTTCTCCCTAGATCCCCAGGCAGGCCCCAATTCCCGGGTAAGGGTAGGGGGTAACTGAAGAGGGACGGCCATAGCTAGGGAGGTGACCCTTACGTGTGGAAGGTGCAGTTTGGCAGTGCCACAGTGGATAGTGCTGTGGGCACTGTCAAAGAGGCACAGTGTGCTAGCAGTGGGATTGCTGCGGGATCCAGGTGGCTGTGTGTGATTGCAGCTGTCTGGGTGTGTGTCGCTGCATGAGCTGTGCGCAGTGCGTGCAGTGTGCGTGCACGGTGTGAATCCCTGCAGGCTGACAGTGTAAGCTGAATGTTGGCTGCAGGTGTGTTAGGCTGCTAGGATTAGCAGTTACAGTTGAGACTGGGTAGCTAGGGGAAGGGGGGGCGGTTATTGTCCACAGGCCCTAGGAGTTTTCCCCAAGCCATCCCAGGTTGCGGGTTCTTCAGGGACAGGCCCTAGGTTAGGGTTGCTGTCACTCTAGTAGTAGGTATTGATAGGAAGGCGGTTGCTGTTCCCACGCGGTTGGTGTTGCCGTGATCCGGTTGCAGTTCCCGTGGAGCGGTGGGACCCTCGTTGGGGTCCACCGGCAGAGTACCTGGAATAGGATCAGACGGACGTCTGACCCTTTTAGAAGAAAGTGTGTTGCGGTCCCGAGCATCGGAGTGCTCGGAAGGTATCTTCCATATTCTAAGTGCACCAACTGGGCCCTAGCTTAAATAGTGACTGCGCAGTCACCCACGACCTCCGTAGGAGTTACGAGACATTGGGTGTGGGGTGATCACAGGACACTTGGTTGGGGAACACCAGACATTGGGTTGAGGTGATGTGGGTAGAGCATCAAGTTATGTTATGTGATGTTATGTAATGAGTTATATGTGTGTGCTAAGTAAAGTGTTAGTTATTGTTTTATCGTATCTGTGTGTTATTGTATTTCTTACTCAGGGCTATCTTTCCTCACGGGGGATCCTGGGTAAGTGGAGGCGCTGCACCAAGTAAGGGTAAGGGTTTTTCCCCAGGCTCCCAGCTAGCGGAGGCTCAGATCTCCTGGAGCCACACAGGTTATGCAGTACCAGTAGTCCCTTAGAGCAGGTGTGTTACAGGGAAAGGGACCGGTTAGACCACGAGGGGCCAATGTGGGATTGGGTGGGTCGGCCGGTTCACAAAAAGGGCTACATTTGTAATGGACAAATGCACTATTATCCATATCTGGATAATAGTAATTTTGACCTTACATGTACTGTATGTGTTAGGGGGCAGGGGGGGTGGAGTGTATTTATGGCAAAGTTTTGGGTGTTATGTTTTTTTGGCCACACGATTGGTACCGCAGGCCAGCGGGAACCCCCGGACTCCCGCGGGGATTACCCAGGGGCCACGGACTCCCATGGGGATCACCCGGGGACACCCGCCGGCCTGTTGTATTAATTGTGTGGTGAAAAAAACAAGGATTTTATTCATTGCTCCATTTCTTTTGCGTCAGCCTTCAGCGGTGCAAAAATCTGGCGTGCTTTAAAGTACAATTCAATTATCACTGCTTAGTGAATCGCGCTGACTGGCAAAAAACGGCACGTTTTCCGTTTTTTGCCTGATCCGACGTATTTTTTTTAAATTAGCTGAAAAAATTCCTTTTACGGCCGATAAAGCACTGTTATCACTGCTTAGTGAATCGCGCAGCAGGCAGTATTGGTCTTAAAAGGTATTTATCATACTTGAAAGCAGTTATCACTGCTTAGTGAATCGCCCTATAGTGTGGTAATTAGAATTCAGTTATATACAATACAAACCATACTGTACATTCAAATTCATACCCACAAACAATGTCATTCAAAGAAACCAAACCCACAGCTTGTTAAGATAACTCGAGCAGCTGACTAGGAATTACAAAACAAAAATAAAGCCTGGCTTAAAATGCAAACAACTCATCAGCCAAAAATAGCATACGTCTGCAGTCATAAAATCTATTTATGTTAGCTGTTATATCCTCGAGTACAATTCTGTGCAATACTCTTTCTTCTGTACAATAGCAATCTGGTCCCGGTTCTATACACAACCCAGGAGCAAATCAATGATATTGTGAAATATCACTGTGACATGACAGTATTTTAAATACGTATAGATGTAACCTGTTTGTATCTGGGGTTTTCCTGACCCGAGCCTGTCCCTAAGTGAGATTTCTCAATAAATTTACGCGAGTTATCCGTGATTTAACCTGGATGAAGTGAGACCTAGGTTGAGTTACACTCACTATACTGCATGTTACATGCTGACAAGGGCTAGGTTGAATGTGTACTGCATGTTACTCCTGAGGACAAGGACTAGCATGTGTAATGAATGTTACATGTTGACAAGGGCTCGGTTGAGTGACACTCACTGTACTGCATGTTACATGAGAACAAGGGCTAGCATGTGTAATGAATGTTACATGCTGACAAGGGCTATGCTCAATGTGTACTGCATGTTACATGCTGACAAGGGCTAGGTTGAGTGTCACGATAGCTTACAGGGTTATAATATACACCAAAATACCTGGGTTGAATTGAATGCAACTGTGATATGATAAAGAAAGTTTATTCCTTCAGGGAAGGTGAACACACAATATTGAACAAATAACACAGAATATATACACTTACTTAGGGAATGGGGCAATGATGTAATCAGGATCTGGATTAGCCAATTCATCAAGGCATCAGGTATCTTTCAGATGTAACAAAAAAGAGAAAAAAGCGCAAAGCCCATAGAGTAGTAAAGTCTGTTTATAGATAGTTAAAAAACGGTTATAAACACTCACAGAAGAGTAGATAATACAGCCACTTCGGTACTTTGAATGACCGCGGGAACAGAAGCACTTCACTCGTCTGCTGGTTGGGGTAGTAAATGTCTTAGCCCTTCTCCTCTCGATCGGCGGCGTGTTCCCAATTCCGCGTCAGGTGACTCGTGACGTCAGAGCGTGTGTCGTCGATCGGGGGTTGGACTACGGGTAGCCACCAGCTCCCCCTCCAAATTCGGCGTGCAAAAAGTTCTATAGTCTCACGTATCCTCCATAGCTTAGTGATCACAGCACACATTAGCAATCATAGCAATGTCAGCCCTTCGCGTTTCAAGGACAACGTCCTCTTCGTCAGGGGCACTTTCATTGCTGGTTGCTTATAGATAGGGTATATATAGGGTACTAATTAGTTGTATAATACAATTAATTACTTTGGTGCCATTTTAGTGGTTGTTTGCAGTATACACACAGGAATGTAAAAACGAAAAAGTGCTATTGAGATTAAAAAACCAATTTGGTAAAAAATAGGGAGTGAAGAAATAGGTCAAATTAATTATGATATTTAAAACCTTTATTTATTATGACCATGTTAAAATTACCTTGATTAAAATCTTAGTGAACACTGAAAACAACCAGCATTACATCAACATTAAAACACATGACTGTACTTATATATATCTTAATGAACAACTTTACATTAAAAGTCAACAAAGATGTATCTATTAGTTTAATCATAAAAATGCAGCCAAATCGATTTCTTCATTTAATCCATTAGGGGACATAGTTGTCAAGAGAGAGGGGATTTGGCCCAGGATTAAAGGGGTTACACCCCATTTGGCCACCCTCTACTCTCACCTGGGAAGCAAGGGGTTAACTGGACTGGGGTCCAGTAATGTGTTTTTACCTTGCTTCAGCATCCTAATGTATATTCTCCTGTAAAAATGTATTGTTTCTGTTCCAGTGTTGCACCAACACATACACTGGGATTGATGCGGGAGGCTTAAGGGGTTAATGAGCTACAGTTTAGGAAAATACAAATGTGTGGGGTCTTTTCAGAAATATCTGGGCTTCAACAGGCTTGATTGAAGTTGGGTGTGAAAAGTACAGGGGGGGTTTGGTGTATGTTAACACATATTGCTGGTAGAGACAGCTAGGCCCTTGTCTGGGGCATTGGGTGTGAAATCTAGCACCTGTGACAAATGTTCTCTACACACGAGTCCCTGCTTCAAAGGATTTATTGATCAGGGGTTATGGGAGCCAGGGGTGCGGTTACCCAAGGAGATATCAGAATGAGTGACTTTATTAAATATAAGAATACTATGAGATGTCCTCGGCTGAACGTGCTAAAAGCTACATATGTGTATTCGTGGGACTGATTCGCACATAAGGATTACAGACACCTGATGTCTAGCAGGTACTAAGAGACAGATATTAATATCTCTCTTCATTTTAATATTACACGGTAATATTTAGTCTTATTGGGAGCGTCATGGGTGCCGGAATGTATTAATATGTCTCGCGGGCCAGTAAGTACTATGAACTGAAGTTATGAAGTTATTTAGATAGGAAAAGCAGTTTTTAAACGTCCTTGGGTGGGAGGAGTTTTACTCTGAGGAAAACTGTCAACCTCACCACTGATTTATGAGAGGGGCTGGGTTTAGGTTGTGTTCAATGGGAAATAATTGTATAAGAACCAGGCTCAGCCTATGGCTATTGTCTTTCGTGTCCTTTGTGATTTTCAAGATTGCTGTATGAACTGCTAGTCACGATTTCTGACTATTTCATCATTTCCATCTTAAGTGAGTGTCCATATTTTGTCTGTTATTTGTATAATCTCGTGTGTTCACCTTTTTCAAGGAATAAATTACATTTTATCATATCTAAGTCTCGTTCAGTTCAACCCAGTTATATTTGGTGTGTATTATTAATAGCCTGTCACAAAGCTACCGTCACAATAGTATTAAGCTGGTGTATCCAATAGGTCTCTCTTTGTCTAAGCTTTAATACTCGGTCCCCTCCATAGTCATTTGGTCTAATATATTCTATTCCTGTAACTTTTAACTTAGTAGGGTCTTTATTATGTTTACAATTAAAATGTCTAGGAACACTGTGGGTCATCAATCCTTTTAAAATATTATTTATATGTTCTAAAAAGCGGTTCCTAAGGCTTCTCTTTGTCCTTCCTATATATTGCAGACGCATGTGCACTCTAATAAATATACTACAAATGTTGTTTTACAATTAATTAAACTTTGATGGGATATGTAATAGATGAGTGCTTGGATTTTAACGAGGTGGCTCCATTATTTATATACTTACATGTAATGCACCTACCACCACATTGATAGTTACCCACAGTTTTTGAGGACACAGAATTACCATTCAGTGTAATCTTAGACTTTTTAAGTTTTGATGGTGCTAGTATGTTTTTAAATGTCCGAGCTCGTCTGTAGATTACCCTGGGTCTATCCGGAATTATAGGCGCTAGTATGGGATCACATTTCAGATGTAGTCACGAACAACATTGGGCATAGAGCTGACAATCAGTTATAAAGGATTTGGGCTCTATCCCTAACATTGGGTCTCAGATATTGGTTCACAATTATCTGTACCCAATTACCTTTTGCCAGCTAATGTGTGAAGCACTTTGGTACCTACCCACAGCTAGCTGACACATGCGCACAAACCCTTAGTCAGGCTCCCATTTTCCTAGACCCACTCAAAAGAGTTGGCGTCGCCAAATCTGCCAGATGGGGATCTAAGCCGGGGAAACCTGAGTAAAGGTGTGAATTATAGCACTTCATGTGAAAGGCTATGTCCTGCGTTCTCTCCACCTTGTATATACAAACCGGGGGGATGAGCCTTTGATCTGTGGCCTTTGTGTAGACACACTGTCGCCCCCTGACCATTAACACACCGTATGGGTCAGGGATTTTCGCGGGCTTTATACCAGGCATAAAATACAGTATTGTTACAATATTTTATATAAAGCAAAATATTCCGTTCGGTTGGGCCGAGCGGGCTAAAACTTGCCAGACCCTCATGCCATAAGGGACTCTACATGGCTGCCAAGTTTCAGCTCGCTGCGACCCGCCGAACCGGAGTTACAGTAATACATTTTAAAACGACATGGTTTAGAAACTGCATTTCTCCGCCATTGAAGTCAATGGCAGAACCATACTTTAAACAGTTACCCATACTCCGTTCTGTTGATCGGAGAGGGCTGGAAATTGCCATGCAATCATACCGGAGCAGTGACTACATGGTGGCCATATCCCAAGCCCTCTAGTCCTTACAGAACCGGAGATATGGGTTTTCACTTTTTACACTTTTGGATTTAGTGTTTACAGCCACGCGGCTTTTCTCCGCCATTGCAGTCAATAGGGCGACCCTCATAGCGTCCGCGACCCTTTCCCGTGGCCATTGCCCATCGGACCCTGTTGGGGTCGAGTAAGGGGGTCCCCCTGAGCTAGGGGCAAAATGAATGAACCCGCTAGCTGCCCTAGGACCGGAGATAGAATTTTAATATGGATGAACTTGGCCGTGACCAAGTTCCCACGCCAATTTAGTGATCAAACGCTCTTTATTGAAATTGTTGCCGCTTTCGGGGTTTGGCTGGCAGCCAACTCATTCTTGGAAGTCGGACTCAAAGAATCCCCATTGAACTACATTACTCCATTCATTTCAATGGAGGAATTCCGCTCGTCCTCTCGGGCGCCACCTGCTGGTCTTTTCTGATATTAGGCCAAAACCACGGAAATCTCCATAGACTTGCATGGAGCTCCAATGGCGACCTATGGGATGGGCTGCAAATGGGGATAGAAAAGGTGGGAAGGGGAACAAAGAGCCAAAAACATGTTAATGCAATTTACCCTTTCCCTCCCGACCTGATCCCAGTGTATGTGTTGGGTGCACACACTGTAAGGAGAAAAATACATGTAACCAGGGGAGACACAGTTTGCATGGAGGCAGGGGAATAAAAACACCATTAAGCATTATAACAGTTAACCCCTCGCCTCCCATACTATGGTGGGGGTGGCCCTTTGGGGTGCAACCCCTTTAGTACTGGGCCCATACCCCCCCTCCATCGCTACATTGAGTGACACTCACTGTACTGCATGTTACACGAAAACAAGGGCTAGGCTGTATGTGTAATGAATGTTACATGTTGAGTGACACTCACTGTACTGCATGTTACACGAAAACAAGGGCTAGGCTTTATGTGTAATGAATATTACATGTTGAGTGACACTCACTGTACTGCATGTTGCTTGCTGACAAGGGCTAGGCAGTATGTGTAATGAATGTTCCATGCTGACCAGGGCTAGAAAACCTTAATACTTTATGTACAGTATTACTGTAAGTGTATTAAATTTACTGCTAAATAGTAAAAACGTCTTAAAACAATTAAACCAGTGCACACTTTATAAAACAAAACTTATTTTTTATTATATGAAAAACATTCCCAGTACATTTTTAGTTGATTATTGTGAAATTAATTAAACTAGTGTTCATCCCCATAGCCGTGTGTGTTCAAGGGAAGATACCTTTTATGCCTTAAAAAGCATTTATGTTGTCTTTCCCAGCTCGGAAAAGAGCTGGGGTCATAATGAAATGCCTTTTTATTTCGTCCATAATATTTCTGTGCAAATTCGAAGGCAGCGCTTTCTTGCCTCTATTGCCATCATAATTAACCACCTTAAACCACTGAAGATACAGCTCATAACTGATATCGTGTTTCATAATGAGAAGGGCTAGTATGGTCACTTTTCCAGTGCTTCTCGCCAAGTATTTTTCCTGATGGTCTGTGTGGCTTCGCATTTACACCAGTACACCTCTGGGTGCAGCGGGTGCTTATGGAAGAGGTGTGCTGTCAGTGGGTGAGGGTAGAGTGTCTGGTATGATGCTTTCCTCCGGTGGTGTGCATTGTCTTGGCCGGCGTGCAGGCCAATTCCGGTGAAGAAGAAGGTGCAGGTGGTGGATGGCGTTCCTCCATGTCACCCTCCTGCTCCTACGTGGGACATACAGAGGGAGGGACAGAAAAAAAAATATTAGAGCCCAGCAATGTCATTGTCAATGTTGCCTCCATTATTTCCCTGTATTGTTGTGTTGTGTTGCAAATTCTTCCGTAGTCACTTAAAGATTCCAAGATTCCAGTATACGACCTACGGAACTCAGGCTCACAAAAGGTGTGTGGTTGGAATTGTGTTCTCTCTCTAAAAGGCTGTGTGACCAGAGGGGGACGTCGGTGGGACAGGGGAAGTGTTCTTCTGCTTCAGTTGTCAGAGGGCCGTCTGGTTGTGCATCAGTGCGGCAAGGAAAGTCTGGTTCAGAGGATCATCTGCTTGGGTATCAGTACGGCAGGGGACATCTGAATCGTCTTCTGTTGGCAGAGGGTCGTCTTCTTGTGCATCAGTGTGGCATGGGATGTCTGGTTCAGCTTCTGTTGTCAGAGGGCCGTCTGGTTACGCATCATTGTGGCAGGGGATGTCTGGTTTGGCTTCTGTTGTCAGGTGGACGTCTGTGCATAGCTGGTGCTGGGAACTTCTTGTTCATCTTCAGCTTGGGTAGACCGAGAGACGTCTGGTTCGGCAATGTTCGCTTGAACCCATTCAATGTCCTTGTGTCTGACGGCTCCAACCTCTTGGATATCACCTGTGGTGTCCCGCAAGGCTCTGTTCTGGGGCCCCTACTCTTCTCAGTGTTCATCAATGATCTTACTACAGCTTGTAAGGGAGCTTCAATACACATGTATGCAGATGACACAATCTTATATGTACACAGCCATATCCTTTCCTACCTTGAACACATACTTCAATCTGACTTTTTGAGACTTGAAAATTGGATTTCCCAAAACAAACTGTTTTTAAACACTGACAAGACTGTAACAATGGTATTTGGGACCAAGGCTACATTTTTAAAGCTTCCAATAACTGAGCTCCAGATCAGAATCAACGCTAACACCACCCTAACTCCTGTTACTAGTTTTAAATACTTGGGAATATGGTTTGACACCCATTTAACATTCGGGATGCAAATTGATACCCTGTCATCCAAAACCTATGCCAAACTAGGTGTACTTAACAAGAACAAATCTTCCCTAAGTCTGCTGGCCAGAAAGTGTATCGCACAGAAGATGCTAATGCCAATCATCGACTATGGGGACATAGTATATGGCTTGGCACCCCAAACACACCTTAGCAAATTTGACACCCTCTACAATTCAATATGCCGTTTTTTCTCCAATGCAACTACAATACAGATCACTGGGAAATGCTCAAAGAACTAGATTGGTCATCACTTGAGTCTAGGTGCAAAGTTCATCTTTCCTGTCTTGCCTTTAAATTCTTTATGGGCAAGCTACCCAGCTACCTGAACAAGCACCTCACCCCTACCACATGCAGCACTTATCATCTGAGATCTGACTCCAAAAGACTGTTCATGGTCCCAAGGCTCAACAAAGTATCCAGCCACTCCTCCTTCTCTTACCGTGACCTTAAAAATGGAACAATCTTCCGGAGATTCTCACCGCCACAACCAATTTAAGTTATTTCAAAACTAAAACTGTCTCACGTTTTAATCTGGTCTGTAACTGTTACATACGCCTATAATATATATTATCTCTAACTGTGCATGCAATGTCTTGTATATAATGTATACCCTGTTCACTTATGTAACAGTATTTGTAACCATGTTCTATTTGTTTTACTCTGTGCCCAGGACATACTTGAAAATGAGAGGCAACTCTCAATGTATTACTTCCTGGTAAAATATTTGATAAATAAATACATAATTTTCTTCCTGCAAAAGCCCGGTCCAGGATGTTTTGCCTTGGGAACTTTTAGTGCCTTTTCTTTAGGCACCGTAGGCTTTATGGCCATCTTTGCCTTTGGCACACAGACAGCTGCTGCATTTCTCTTTCTATTCTCAGAGACATCAGCAGTTAAACGCTTGTTGCGTGTTTAGAATTTGGACTGATCCATGTCAGAAGATTAAGCACAATAAAATATCTGGACAGAAAACAGTTGTTTCAGAGACAGATCAGCCATTGTGGAGGTTGACCATTTATGGACTGTATCCCCGACTCGATGGTACAGGTGTTAAAAGAGGGTGTAAACATTAACGTTACATGACAAATGATGTGCATACTATACTTTACGGTACGTTCATTGTGCTTCGTTTAATTTATTTTCAAAAGCAGCAATGCCCAGAACAGTTATTTCAAAGGAGATGAGCATGAGAATACGGCATGTGTACCTGAAAGGACAACAAATAAGCCATTTCCAAGCCTGTTTAAATAGCTCGGGCATCAACGTCACTCATAGCTGTTTCTGCTCTCATGCCCATGCAAAGACTAATGTTATAAAGAGGATTCGCTCGGTCAGAACAGAGTAAGTACTGTACTGTATAGACAGTCTAACTGTATATTATTGAATGAGAATATTATTGTTTCTGTTCCCTCCTTTCTCCATTATCCCCGCTCCCTCTTTTCTCACTCATCCCCCTCCCTCTTCCCCTTCTCCCTTATTTCTTCTAACAATTTTTGGAACAATTATGTAGAAATAAAAAATGTTCATCCATTGTCATATTTAACTTCAATCATGTGACAAATACGTATGCACACTTGTAATCGTTCATATTTTGGTATGATTGAAGTGTGGCAAAGTGGATGTGATCAGCAATTCAAATGATGAACGTTGTCCTGCCGCAGTTAAAGAAGTTCTGCAGCAGGATCATAACCTGACAATGTCCAAGGCCAGCATCAGGAGAATAAGACGTGAATTGGGCTGGAAGTACAGACATGTCAAGTAAAGTGTTTTGCTGCAATACTGTATAATGCAATAGAGTTGTTGTTTAGTATGCACATGTGCGAGTTAACAGTACCTGTATAATTCTATCTTGTCATTACAGTGTGTATCCAATGATAAGGGAGCCCACCAAGATTAAGAGAGTACAGCAAGTGCAGAACAGCAAAACGTTTATCCCTGAAGCCACGTCCCAAGTACCCACTCAAGTTCCATGTGTGGGGTGCTAACTCTAGACTAAGACCAGGGTCCATAATAATATTTTATGGTAATTCTCAGTTTATCATTTTTGGTAATGAAATGTTATGTGCCATAATAATAATAATGTACTGTATGACATTATATCCCATTTTCTGTACCGGAATCATGTGTAAAAAAAATTCCAAGAAGTGATTATAGACTCCCATCTGGTCATTGGTTCTTCCAGGATAAGGACCCAAAACATAGTGCCTCAACTTCACGCACTCAATATTCACGCACGCAAAATTAACTGGGTGAAGACTGCCCCGGAGTAAGCGCTGCATTGTAACTGTTTCTTTTTTATTTCTACTGTATGGATATTTGCTCTTGCATCCACTTTTTTGGCCCTGATGTTGCAGATCACCCGATTTAAACCCTATAGAATTGGTGTGGCATGAGATGAAATATCACCTGAGGAAAGTCGTCAAACCTGCCAACAAGGAACGACAAGTAAAGGGAATACGGGCTTGCTGGGCAAACACTCTTAATGTACAAAAATGTAACAACTATATAAATACATTGCCAGTGTTTTGCCCATTGTGTTACAGCGAAATGGCCGTATACTGAATATATGTAATTATTGTTGCTTGCACTGGTGAAAAATGTGAGAAACTGTGCTGTAGCCCAGATGGTGTCAAAATAATAATAAAAGTGTTAAAAGCTGCCCAAAGCAAGGACAGTATCGTGGTGACCTTACTGTTGAGGTACTGTAATGTGGTGTTGGTATTCAGTTCTATTGTTGAGAGAAATTAAACACGTGTTAAATTTATCCTACTGTATTTTGGTAAATTTTTCATATATTTGGTGCCTATATTTGGGGGCTAATACTGTATTGGCGATGGGGGTTGAGGGATGGCAGTTAATAGTGCGAATGGGTGCAAAGTATGATGAGAGAGAGAGAGTACACTTTTAGTTTTTCTCTCTCTTTAGGTCGTGTGCACTTGATGTGGTTCATCTTGAATAGCATGTGTAGAAAGTAGAATAAACTCCCAAAACCAATGCTCTAGAATATGCAGGGGAGAACTGTAGATAACAGTGAATAAATTCTAAATCCTGCCACCGATAAAGCCAACTCAACCATAAAAGCGTTATGAAAGCTACACTGTATGTGCAATGGACTTAACATCAGGACGGGGCTAGAATGTGGTACAGAGATGTAGGCGTACCTGTGAGCCCACTAAGTGGAGTCCCCCACGGCAACCAAACCAGTAACTCCACCACTACCCTCACTGAATCCTGGTGTCCTAAACACATTCAGAGAGCAAATGAAGGCATAGTACTCATGATCTTGACACGTCGGTAACGCCGATCAAACGCTGTATCCAGAGGCTTGTGATCCGTGTGTGGTGTCGGCATGCTCCAGCCCGGGATCCAAGTAGTAGAAAAAAATGCTGAGAAGGTGGTTCACAGCCATCCATTGGGATAATATCATAAACCCAGCGTAATTAACAAAAAAAGTAGATTTTAATGTGCACTAGAAATCTTCAAACATGCCACAAAGTCGCTCTGACGCATTTCGTCCTGGCAATAGGACTTTGTCAAAGAGTAACTGGTTTAGCCACAAAGGATTCCTATATGGTGATACTCACGATCTTGACACGTCGGTAACGCCGATCAAATGCTGTATCCAGAGGCTTGTGATCCGTGTGCGGTGTCGGCATACTCCAGCCCGGGATCCAAGTAGTAGAAAAAAAAATGCTGAGATGGCGGTTCACAGCCGTCTGTTGGGATAATATCATAAACCCAGCGCAATTAACAAAAAAAGTAGATTTTAATGTGCACTAGAAATTTTCATACATGCCACAAAGTCGCACTGACGCATTTCGTCCTGGCAAGAGGACTTTGTCAAAGAGTAACTGGTTTAGCCACAAGTGATTCCTATATGGTGATACTCAGCATCTGATTGGTAGAAAGTAATTGGTGTGTCAGTAAAGACACACCTGATGCATAATAACATCGAAAAATGCAATGAAAGGAATGATTTTAAATGTTCCTAATATACATGGCTAAGTAAACCAAATAACAGGAATCACCTGACTAGAAGAAAAAAAAGACACAAAGCAGCAAGTGCAAAACATTAATAGCTGTTCTTTTAAATGTATGTCTTTTATGTTTTGCACTTGCTGCTTTGTGTCTTTTTTCTTCTAGTCAGAAGTGATTCTTGTTAGTGATTTATTACGGCCTATTCGTGTCATAGGGCGCAAAAGTTAATAACATATTTTATATTATATTTACCTTCGTTAGAATTCTTGCCAACCTTGCAGATGCGGACGGTATTCGGCTGGATCATATTCGGATAGGTATCCATACTACACACTATACATTAGAGATAAAATCAAGATTCGACTGTTGTAGATAGTAGTCAGGTAGGACCAGGTTATCAGATGGACCTTTCAAGGTATAATCAGGTTGGGGCGTATGGGAAGTATGATTCAATTTGGGGAGATTGGGAAGTATGATTCAATTTGTTGGTCTCGTTTCTTCTCCTTCTGAAGTTGCCATCATCAAACATATTCGCAAAGGATGTTTCCAATACCCAAAAACCTCCTCTGACACCCGGATTGGGGGGATCCAAATGAAGCAATCATTAATTGGCAAAGTAAAGCGCACTGAATTTTTCCATTTACTAGTGTCAGCTGAATCCCTTACGTATTTATAAATGGCAATTGTATTGTATGTCTTTATTTATATAGCGCCATAAATGTACATAGCGCTTCACAGTAGTAATACATATCATATAAATAACAAATAATATAAATAACAGATCATGGGAATAAGTGCTTCAGACATAAAAGTAACATTAAGGAAGAGGAGTCCCTGCTCCGAGGAGCTTACAATCTAATTGGTAGGTAGGGAGAACGTACAGAGACAGTAGGAGGGAATTCTGGTAAGTGCGTCTGCAGGGGGCCAAGCTTTATGTATCATGTGTCCATGATTATCCAGTGCTATTCATATGCTTCTTTAAGCAGATGTGTCTTAAGGTGAGTCTTAAAGGTGGATAGCGAGGGTGCTAGTCGGGTATTGAGGGGAAGGGCATTCCAGAGGTGTGGGGCAGAAAGTGAGAAAGGTTTAAGGCAGGAGAGAGCTTTAGATACAAAGGGGGTAGAAAGAAGACATCCTTGAGAAGAACGCGAGAGTCGGGATGGTGCATAGCGAGAAATTAGGGCTGAGATGTAAGGAGGGGCAGAAGAATGTAAAGCTTTAAAAGTGAGCAGGAGAATTGAGTGTTAGATATGGGATTTGATCGGAAGCCAGGAGAGGGATTTCAGGAGGGGAGATGCGGAGACAGATTTAGGAAAGAGTAGAGTGATTCTGGCAGCAGCGTTTAGGATAGATTGCAGGCAGACAGGTGAGAGGCAGGAAGGCTGGACAGCAGGAGGTTGCAGTAATCGAGACGTGAGAGAATGAGGGCCTGAGTCAGAGTTTTAGCAGTTGAGTAACAGAGGAAAAGGCGTATCTTTGTGATATTGCAGAGGAAAAAGCGACAGGTTTTAGAAACGTTTTGAATATGAGAGGAGAATGAGAGAGAGGAATCAAGTGTAACCCCCTAGGCAGCGTGCTTGGGCTACTGGGTGAATGATCGTATTTCCAACAGTAATGTGGAAGGAGGTAGTAGGGGCAGGTTTGGGAGGAAGTATAAGGAGCTCTGTTTTTGCCATGTTAAGTTTCAGTCGGCGCACTGAATTTTTCCATTTACTAGTGTCAGCTGAATCCCTTAAGTATTCATACAGTAAATGGCAATGAGATAGTCATATATTTCAGATACAGTGGCTTTCTTATCTGCTGCATCATTAATTGCTGAATAAATGAGAAAGATTATACTACAATCTGGTTTCCCTACAGCAATTGACATTGCACTCTTTCTCAGCTCACGAAAAACTCAGGAGTGAGTGACCACAAAGTATAACTATACGTAGAACACATTGAACTTTTACATTTTGCAACAAAATATTAAAACAACCAAATTTTGATAACGTCTTGAATGGTCAAGTCCATAAAACAATGAGGAATTCTAATAATTACAGTATATTGCTGGATCAGTCTTGCACCTGTTTGAGACTTAAAGCAGCGGTACACAAACTGGGGGGAGCGAAACTGACTGCGGGGTTTACAGAGGCCCCGCGCGCTTCCCGAAAGGCACTTAAATTAAGTGCCGTAAAAGCGACGAAGGCCTCTGTAAACCTCACTTACCTTGGCTCCGGCGGCTTCTTAGACGTGTCGCAATGGCAACACATCGTCAAATGATGCCGCAAGGTCATGTGACGTCACATTGCCATGGCAACATGACGCCGGAGCCGAGGTAAGAGCGGCGGGGGGTGGGGGGCAGAGAGAGGGGAACTGCCGGCAGGGGGGAGCAGGGGAAAAAGTTTGCGCTCTCTGACTTACAACACTCTACATAGGCTAAACACATTCACTGTGCTATCTAGTGGACAGGCGCTGAATTTCAAACAAACAAATCTAAAATCTGTCTGGCATATCCTAGTTTAATTCGGTTGTGAATTGCAACACAAAGAGCTGTCTCCAGTTGTCTACAACTAAACGGGATGTATATTGATTACACCTCCAACACAAAACGATTGATGTCCGGACTTTAGTTAAGGAAAACTGAACATATAGACAGGCTATATCTGTAAACTGATTGGGTCTCTTTATGGGAAATCATTTGTGTCCATCATTATTCTATGTTAAGTTTATTTTGAATGACAGTTGGGTTTAAAGGGACAGAATCATGTTAAGAATAACATCTCCAAATTCTTTAGATAATAAGTTAACTTGGTGTGTGATTTCTTTCTTCTGCACCAGTGTTGAAAACCATCCATTCCCAGCCAAACCTCTTCGTGAATCTCAGAGCCACCTTCTAACTGACACCCAGTCATGGACTGAAAGCAATGGGCACAGTGAACAGGGAAAACTTGGTAAGATATATCTAAATACTTTAATTTCTGTAATGGCTTAATAAGCTGTTATGAGATTATGCTATTCAGAATGCTCAATTCTATTTTGCCTAGACAACAAATCGCAAGTGACTTGCATGCAAAGCTTACCATGGGTGGAATAGTTCTTGGTATATCGCGCACGTGACTTCACACCCCTGTCAAAACATTTCTTAATGGTCCCATTTATACACAATCAATGGGGGAGAGAATCACAGTTCCATTTCAAAATAAACATCTTCTCTTTTTGATCTTGTCAACAGTTATTAATTACATATTAGTATTAGTGGCCCCGATGTTATGTGGATCCATGACGGTCAGAAAATAAGTCATTTGACCCCCTCACCCACACTTCCCCATCCATTGTGCGAGACACACATTTTTCATATATGAGGCAGTTACTCTTTAGGGGAGATGAAAGAATATATATATATATATACACACACACACACCTTGTGGAGCTACAAATGTGAAATCAATCATATCATGTAGAGTCACTAGGTCCAGTTTTTATGCCTGGAATTCTTGGAAACAATATGGTAGAAGTATAAAAAAGTTAAACTGGACTTCTTGATGTCAAAATTACACTTTTAATTTAGCATGTTGGTTCAACTTCCAGGTGTTGGGTAACTGAAGCATTTTCTGTCTTAGAAAATTGCATCAAATGTATCAAATATGTTTCTTAAATTTGCCACAGACAGTAGAGTACAGAATACAGAGTACAGAATCATTTTCACTGATTAATGCATGGCATTATAATTTTGCTTGAATGTAGGCACTACTGTACTTATTTAAACACAAAGCAATAGAATAAGGAAAGAATGGAATTGTATTCCAATTCATTATTGTACAGCTGGTGTCTAAATACATTTCTATAAAATGTGATATTGTAAATACCTGGGGCTAATAATATTTGAATCAGCTGAAAGTTCTTACTTATTGTAGTAAAAAATTAACCTTATCAGATCAAATGGATATTCATATTCTAAGAGATCATGTATAGCACCAACCCTGTACATAGTCACAACAGTAATACACATGACTAAATGTAACCCCTTTTCCCCCACCCGAAGGGAGATTTGGTTCTTGTTACCAGTGTAGTGCTGCTCACCTGTTAGGCTTACAGGTTTCCTAGTGTCTGCCGATGTTAGTTGGGATAGACAACACAGGTTTTCGGATCTGTAGCTCTTATCTTCGGTGCAGCAACTCCATTCCAACAGGGCCTATCAGAGATAGGTGCAGTCCCTGCAAGAAAACCTCTTTCCCTCCCCCTGAAAGACTGCAGACTATGGCAGAGTAAAACATAACGGTGGTCTTTATTCATCTGGTACAGCATACATCACAGCACACTGACATAGTACAGCATCATTTTTCTGGGTCCCTGGAGCCAACCCACAGAGCTTGAGGCCCCAGGAGTCTCTCCTTGTCTCCCATGTTCCCTGATGGAGTATGGGGTATATGCTCCCACTCCTCTGAGGAAGGGGATAGAAGGTGAACCAGAGACCTGGCTCCAGACTTCTACAACAACCTAAATTTGGGCTTCAACCCCTTTTTGTTACCAGGGGAGGGTCCAAGTTCTTAGCCCCGGTGTTGGCAGTACCTAGGCCATAGGCATACCCCTACTGTCACCCTAAGGAGCTGTTTACTGCAGCAGGGCATAGATTAACCCTAACACTGCCTGCGCTGGTACCAGGATTTATGTGTTAGGTAGGGAAATTAGTAGCCATGGGGGGTACCTGGCTACATAAATAATTTGAGACATAATGGGCATTTCAGATAAAAGTAACATTGGGAAAAGGAATCCCTCCTTCTCCTACTCTGAGCCCCAGGATGTGTGTCCTCCTGTTTCACCTAGTGCCCAGACTTAAACTTAGACTTTTAAAGCCCATCTAACGAGCCAGCTAAAAACAGGCTAATTAACTCAACCTGCTCTGACTGAAATTTAACCCGGTAACTACTGGGCTCAGCAGTTATACATATGTGTGATAACTATTCAGAGAATTCACCCTGTCACACTTTATAGAGCAATATATTATTTTTTCCGAACCCTGGGGTCATATGTGTTCGACACAAGCAATAATTCCTTGCCAAATGTTATTTTAATCCTTGCAAACCCACCAATAATAAACATTAAACTACACGTGTAGCACCCGGTGACACATTATTTAACAGTAGTGCTGTTTAAGAATAGTGGTTAAGGAAATAACCCATTATTTAATGGGTTATTTTGTGTGTTAATGGAGGTAATAACATCTGTATCTCTGGGAAGGGTATCTAGCCCGTACTTTGGACTATGACAAAAGTAGTGAGGTACATCAGATACACAAGTGGGACACTGGTTACATTTTAATATAATTTAATTATATTAATTATGTGTCTGGCCAGACATCGGTGAGCCATGACCTGGATGTCCTTAGATGTGATCGATTCTTTACCACACCTATAAACATTTGTGTCTGGAGAATCTCACACTGTCACAATCAGTCTTCTGGAACAGGTTGTCACAGGCGATGTGTAGCATACAAAATTAACTTTTGTGGCTTTCTCCAGCTTTTACAATTAAATAGAAATGATCACAAGAAGAATACATGGCAGTAACAATGATATATTCTATTCTTCTTTCTGAAATGATAAATCTTTGGGATGCTTAATAAGAGGTTATATTTCTTTTCTTTTTACCCATTTGTATGTTGGGGGACCACTGTTGCCTAATATGTTATTGTATTTTGTATCTTTTTCTCTTTTAGGTATGATTAACCCAGGATTAACTATTGAAAATGAAACGTAGTCCTTCAGAAAAGATGGAGATGGTGAGGAATGTAAGGAAAGATTCTCATAACATTTTTATTCTTTGAATCTTTTATACATTGTTCTCTTTTTTCCTTATCATCAGACACTATGGGGCCTATTCTAGAAGCTTCAATAACTACTGTAACTCATCGAGCCTTTTGAGCACTTCCTGTACAATTTGGCAAGGTTGCTATTCAGAAAGCTCCAATAACCTGCCAAACTCGTACGGGAAGTGCATCTCCCAGAGCGGTCTCGCACCTTCTCAAACACATTGAGTGGGAGCTAAGAAACAGCTCCAACTCGCGTTTTTGAGAAAATCAGCCTATTCTAGTAGCTCCGATGAGAACATCGAGGCTCTCACCTAGCGAGCTACTCGCCAATTTGATCTCGCCACCCCATGCTCTTTGGGACAGGGACTCCTTTTCCTAAATGTCACTTTTATGTCTAAAGCACTTCTTCCCATTATGTATTATTTCTATTATTTGTTATTTATATGATTGTCATGTGTATTATTGCTGTGAAGCACTATGTACATTAATGGCGTTATTTAACTAAAGATATATATACACATACATAGATGTGGAATTGTTATAGCGTTCAACTGTATGCCATTTTTTTCTCTCCAACTCTTTAACCCTTGATTTAATTGTAGAAAAAAAAGCCTCTGAGCTACAACACGTGGGTGCAATCTACATTTACCTCAGTTTTTAGATTGTGCAGTCTGAGAAATAATTGGTCACTAAAACCAATTCCCACCAGCTTTTGAAAGCGAGTAGTCACATTGCCTTCTGCGTAGGAAATGCTTTTTCCCATTCTGTGTAAAGAACGGGTTGTTTAATTCCAATAATATAGAGTAAATGAGTAATTCAGTATTATTACTAGAGTACTCATTTACTCAGCAGTATTGCAACTGGACTAACATGGCTATTTTTATTTAATTCCAATAATACTACTTTTCAGTGTAACGTGCAGACATGAGGAATTCTCTGCACTGCAACCCCTCACCATTTTTAATGCTCCTCGGCCAATTTGCTATTTTGATTCCATTCTGCAGGTTTCAGATCAATGCAGAGTTGTTGGTGCGAGGAAGATGTCACCCACCCATACAAATTTACATCTGTTTGAAGATGGATGTGATCACAAAAAATGATGACAGCAGCCGATTGTCTCTCTCCATAGCATCGCTTAGAACATGACGACAGACTTACCGAACCTCTGGTATTATACAAACACCAGGAAATGTCCAATGTGGTTTTTGAGTTCTGTGATCTGAGGAAAATCAAGTCTTTAGAGTAAAAACTTGGCAGTTGTGTGTTGTATACAATGTAAGACTGTACTTTGACTCTGTTTATGATATTCTTATAGCACAAGCAAGAATAAGTCTTAATTCCTCTTCATAGGAGGAACATCCTTGTATCCCTCTATCTTACGTGCAACATAACTTATTTTGGAGAGCAAAATTATGACAAATTACTGTGAAAGCAAAAATATATTCAGTAATAAGGTTTTTAGAGGCCAACTGTATGTTATTTAGGCTTTTCTCATTAAATAACACACCATCAGATGACTAGAGGTACATTGTTTTTATTATTTAAAAAAACAAAAAAAACAACTAATACGCCTTACATTTTGTTTATTTTAGTTCTGTGAAAATGTTTATTTTTAACAGTTCTTCTGCATTTCAATCTTATCTGGTAATGATGGTCTCCTACTTACTGTACTATACCAAAGATAAAACAGAGCAAATAAGGATGGGATTAAAATGTAGATTCTAAAACTCATACTGTACTACTGCTAAAGATAGAAAAAGAATTAAAACCCTTCCAAAGAATGTGGTTACCATGGAATAACACAGAGTTATTAACTAACCTGCAATAGTGCCAATCAGGTGACATTGCTTGGAAACTCCCATTGACTCCAATGGGAATCAACCGGCACTCTCTCAGTTTAATGCAAGACACCCTGAGAGTTTAAAAAAAACACATTTAACCTAAAAATCAGCCACATCAATCGGTTTGCTCCTTTTAATCTACCTGATATAAAAAAAAATGACTTAGATCAGTGTTTATTTAAAAAATGACTTCCCTAGTAATTATATTACTTATACAACCCGAAGCACATCTCTTTTTATAATTGTGTGGAAATTCCTCATCCATACAGTGGGCAGTGTGTTACCCCTATTAGTTATTGCCTTTCTTCTCATGGACAAGTAATCATGACACCATCACTACATGAACAGGTAAATTTGGGGGGAGGGTAGTAAGTGCCTGATGTGATTACCATCACTTGATTTTGTCACTGAGTGCCCCAATGAGAATTTTGCTGTAATGGTAATTTAAGAGGATTCTATTGATAAGATTTTGTACTTTGTCTGCTCAGTGGAACTGCCTCAAAGGGATGCATGTATAATTGTATTTATACAGCGTCAATAAAAGTTACAATACAAGGTGAATATAAAGTTCAAACAATAGGGATGAGCGTGACAGGTAAATGACACCATTAGGCAAAGGGAGACTCTTTATCATGGACAGCTAAGGCCAGATCCCCGCTGGCTACTGCAGCGCCTGCTGTGGCAGACGCTGCAGGGACAAGAGACACCCCACAATGGGGCCGGGCCCACTGCAAGGGGGGGCCGCCGCGCTGTGCCGACAGAAACTCCTGCTCTCAAGAAAATTGAGATCAGGAGTCGCTAGGCCTCGCCCCCCGGCGGTTCAGCCAATGATAGCGAACCTGCCGTGTGACGTCACGGCTGCGCCCCTCCGTCTTTCCCCCTGCTGCTGTGCAGAGCGGGGAATTTGGCTGCACGCGCCGCCAGCCTCGCAGGCGCGCGTGCAGTGCAGGCAGCGGAGCCGCAGCCTTAAGGTGACACATTTGGAGTTTCTTTGCACACACACACACACCATTTCTATTTACTTGAATTACTATGATATTTAAAGTTTCAGTCTCCACTTTCTTCTGCATGAAACAGAAAATCAAAGCACCCTTAAAACAGTATACAGAAATCCGTTGTGTTTTTCATTACTATTTTAATGATGGCAAATAAAAATACCACTTGTGAGCACATTCACATGTCTCAGACAGGTCCAGAAATCTGCCTTTCCCAATTATCTCTTAGCATAAAATGCTATCACTGCAACCAGGGATTCTGGGTAATGACATGCAAATGAGCACTTTCTGCTTCTTCCCCATTTTTACATGGATCCCTAGAAGCTTATGCCTGCCGCATTTAATTATAAAACGCTAGTGCTAAGTACACATGCCTCATTTCTATTAATTCTATAAAAGGTTATTGTTCAGACAGACATTTCCAAGCCGTTGTCTCTGGAGTGCTATTGATTATGTAACTTTAAAAACAAGGCAATGTTTTTACATTAATATTGTTTAAGAAAAGTCTTCTTGGAGACGATATAGACATGCAAAGGCAGGTATCTTTGGTGACAAAATAGATTGTGGAACCAAATTTGGAGATGTTTGGGACCATGGAATATATTTGCTCACATTTTTAAGTAAATCACCCTAAATCAGGGTTTACAATCAGGCTTTTGGAACAATTACATCACTTACAAATGTGTGGATGCACCTATCTATTATACCAATGGCATATTTATTGGTCCCTTCAGTAATCAAATGGAAATGCCAAGTTGTATTAACCTTTTGTTTGTGTTAATGAACAAAATAGTAATTAAGCCGGTGTTGTGTTTTCAAGATAAAACAGCTGCATACTTTATGGATGTGGTTTTGCAACATGTGTTACATCAAACTCTGCAGTTTCCTGAGGGGTTAAGAGTACAAAATGCAGTCATGGTGGATATTTGTTTATTTTTTTGAGACATACATTTGTGGAATTGAAATAAGCTAAACATAGTAAAATATTATATTGTACGGTTATAATTGTAGATGATGTATAAGTTCAATATATTTTTTTAAGAAAACCAATAAGATCTCATACAGTGACAGTATTCTAAGGGGAAATGTATTGGTGTTGGTTCTGCAGTGTAAGAATACAATTTGAAAGGTTTCTGCACTTTTCTAGAGGTTGAAAACACACAGGGATATGGCTTTATTCCGATCACAGTAACTGCTATTGTGCAACTGAATAAATGATACAGCATTACCACATGTCAAGATAACATCTTAGTGAGTGAAGCTTTACTTTGTTATTCTCTCCAGAGTTCTGTAACATCTGAGCAAGTTCAGTATAGCATCCCTAAAGGCAAAGGGACATCAGTGCATAGCAGGAAACTAATGGAAAAATCTGAACAACAGAACATATGGTGTTTCACATAACTGTGGTAATTGACTGCCTCTCTTGTTTTATTTATATATAGACATAAATTGTCTTGACGTGTTTTGTGCCCTTTAAAACTATATTGATTGGGATGCTTGTGTCTGGTGTTTTTTTTACCTGACCTACAACTTGTTTCTACAGTGATGGCACCATACAGTATGTATCTCCAATTATACAGTATGTATCAGTTCAAATGAATCTTTAGCGCATTAAGGAGATTATACTTGGATAAATATTGGGGCATATGTATACAGGCAAAAGTGGTGCAATTCTGGGACACAAACATTGCTCCAGATGAAAAAACCTTGACATTTCATTGGGATATTTTCTTTGATATACACTTACAGTATGCTACATTTATTTCCTCGGAATTGCACCAATATTGCCTTGATACATGTGCTTGTCAACATATAAATAACTTTATTAAAAAAGGTAAATGAAAAAAATTGTTTATTTCCACTTATTTCCAAAGGTGTAATTTAAATGCAGCCATAATATATAGAAAAGCTAGAATAAGAAAAGAAGCCTAGTTTAAGCACTCTCCCAACACTCTGGATGATTAATGTAATGATTTAAAACAAATTTAATGTCCATAATCAATGTTAAAATAATGGCTTTTAAAAAACAAGGACGTAGCTATGATCCTAGTGAGTACAAAATTACTCTGGATCAAATGAAATAAATGTGGTAGGGAGACTGAGTATGTCTGTCACCACTGGTACCCAAGTAAATACAGTATAAACAGCTTGCAAATAAGGTGCATTTACGGTTTAGATACACTTACACTAGCACTATACAGTACATACTGTAATATAACATTGTAAAGGCATTTAAATATATAAATATCTGACATACTGTATATATAAATCTTGAAATTAAGTTGTTTTTAGTGCTTAAATAAACTTACAGTAGTACTATAAATAAAGTACTGATGCGAGAGCACCACGTGCGAAACGAGTAGAGGTCATGTGAGGCTGCTCCGTGGATTTTCAGAATTCAAAGTTGGCATCCGTGAGAGTGAGGGTGTTCCCGCAACGCAAGCCAGTAGATTGGGTTCGGACCCGTGTATATCACAGCATTTAGCCGACCACCGGAGTTCTGCAGCTTCCCTCTTTATGTGTTAAGGGCAATTGTGAGTTTTATTATTTTACTATATTTTAGTTTTACTTTATCGTGTTATGTTTGTTATTTATGGTGTTGCCTACAACTGTTTTTAACAATATATGTTATACCACAGGGTTTTAAATAAACTAAATAGCTACTTAGTGCACCTATTCTGCCATTCTTTTTTTCAAAGTACGGATGCCATTAAATATACTGTATCTAAATATATCCGACACTATTAAAATCTTTAAAATACGTTGCATTTACTGTTTACATACACTGAGGAAACACACTGTATCTTACTGTACAGTAATGTAATTCTGAACAAGGTTAATGACACGCATATGCGTTTTTACAAGGTTGCAATTCGACATGCATGCGCAGAAATGTGATGACATGCATATGCGTTTCAACAAGGTTCCAATTTAACAAACGCATGTGCGGATTATATATTTTACACACAAAAAAAAACACAAAAAGGGAGCCCAAAGCTACTTCCAATATGACAAAAATACACAGTGAAATATATATATATATATATATATATATATATATATATATATATATACATACACATACATAATATATATATAACACACACAGACTACCGCATGCACACCACTAATGAAGATACTCAGAAAAGCTGGCAAATCTACCAAAATATATATATATATATATATATATATATATATATATATAGGGCCAGCGGTGCTCCAAAGGAAAAGATAATAGGAAAACTATACAAAAAATAAACCTTAAAGGAGCACTCGAGTGTATCAAGAAATTAAACGATTTTATTACAAAGTAAAAACAGGGGAGGAAAAGATAAAATGGGGGAAGGGGCCAAAACCACTACCTAACAAGGGACACACAGCAAGTATGAAGGCACGGGATAGAAAAAACACAAATGGAAAAAGAAAATGCGGGGTCTGGAACTATAGCAATGAGCAGTCAAAATAAATGACACAGAAGGCAGCTCAAAATGCAAAAAAGCTGGCAAAAGTAAATGAAGTAAACAGGCAAGTGGGCCAAACATACACTGGATGCACATACATGCCTAAGCTACACTGTGGTTAGTGTTGCTCCCTTGTTAAGTAGTGGTTTTGGCCCCTTCCTCATTTTATCTTTTTCTCTCATTTTTACTTTGTAATGAAATCGTTTTTCTTGATACAGTCGAGTGCTCCTTTAAGGTTTCTTTTTTGTATAGTATATATATATGTATATATATATATATTCATTCTTGAAAAAAGGGTAATTTGGTTTAACCCTTTGGCCAAGGCATTATAAGCCTGCGAGCCACTTCAAGGCATGACCAGATATCGCAGGTCCTATATTATATATTTTACATTCGGACGGAGAGCAAAGTTGTATTTTTGTATTATTTGTTTTAACTTTATTATCCTGTACAAGAAAAACATTTAATTCGTTAAAAATACTTTTTGTTGTGTGTGTTCATATTTTAAATCTTCTACAGTTTGAGAATTTTTGTATGGCTAAAAGCTAAGGAGCCTCAGAAAGAACTTCTATCCCATTTACTGTACTGTATACAGTATGGACTCATTTTTAAGCTTCAAAATACAATTACATACACTTGAAGTACTGCACAGGAATAAAAGACAGGTTGAATTGCAACTAGATTTTTTTAAGACAACTCGCCCACTTGAGTTTATCGACGTTATTGCAGACAACACTAAAATGCAATTTTCTGCACTCGAAACATCAGTAAACCCGCATCTTAACGCAGGAAAATTTCAAGAAATCTCGAACCAACACGGTGCAAACGAATACAACCCATGAAATGATCAGATAATGGCCACTGCATCTGTACGTGAAGGTTTAGTACGGGATAATATGTAGTAATACCTAATTGAAAACAAATTTATTAGTAATAGTCAGCATGGATTTATGAAGGATAGGTCACGCCAAACTAAACGTATTCGTTTCTTTGAGGAGGTAAGTGGGAATTTAGACCAGGGTAATGCAGTTGATGTGGTCTACTTATATTTTGCAGAGGCTATTGATATGGTTCCACACGAGGTTGATGTACAAAATAAAGCAAATTGGACTTGTAAAAATATTTGCACCTGGATTGAAAACTGGTGGAAGGACAGACAACAGAGTTGTCATAAATTTAACTTTTTCAGGTTGGGCTAAAGTTGTGACTGGAGTACCTCAGGGATAGGTGCTGTGACTCCTGCTTTTTAACTTCTTAATGACCTTCAGGGTGGCATAGAGTAGGGGTGTGCAAACTTTCTGTGCTGAAAGGCAACCAAGATCTCATCTTGCATTGAACAGGCAATGAATCGAAGGGAAGAAAACATAATTATGCCCCTCTATATAGCATTAGTAAATCCACACATTGTATATGGAGTACAATTTTGGGCACCACTCCATAAAGACATGAGAGAACAAAAAACATGCAGAGAAGAGCCACCAAATGAATTAAGGGGATTTATGAAGAGAGGCTAGCTAAATTAGATTTGTTTACATTAGAAAACAGGCACCCAAGAGGGGATATGATAACTATATACAAATATATTCGGGGACAATACAAGGCGCTTTCAAAAGAATTATTCATCCCAAGGGCACTTGGGTTGGAGGAAAGGAGATTTTACCAGCAACAAAGGGAAGTGTTCTTTACTGTAAGTTGATGGAATCGTTTTGGGATGAGGAAAAGCCCCCTATAGGGTTCGAGCAGCGGGCTGTGGACAGCGGACCTCAGAGACGTGCACGCGAATTGTGATATACGTAGGGTCTCCTGTTTGTGGTAATATCTTTATTAGTTATTCATCCGCGCTCCCCTTGCTCTTTGTTTTCTTTTTTACTGTAAGGGCAGTTAAAATGTGGAATTCATTACCCATGGAGACTGATGGCAAATACAATAGATCTCTATAAAAAAAAAACAAGTTGGGCATCTTTTTAGAAAGTTATGAAGGGATATACAAAATAAGTAAAAATGGGAAGGATGTTGATCCAGAGAGTAATCCGATTGCCAATATTTGGAGTCAGGACGGAATTTATTTTTCCCCTTATGAGATATTAGATGATATGTCACTCAAGTTTTTTGTTTGCCTTCCTTTGGATCAATATACTGTAAGTACAAATATAGGATATGTATCAGTCGTCTAAATTTAGCATAGGTTGAACTTTAAGGATGTATGTCTTTTCTCAACCTCATCTACAATAACTACGTAACCACCTTATGATAATAAAATCATCCTTACATGAATATATCATGATAAATATATCCTCCATATAATCCTCTTGTAATTATAAGAGCATGTAAATGTTAAGATGTTTTCATCCTAACCTCTAAACTAATTCTGATGTTGATATGACTGCACTTCACCTTTTATGTCGATCTTAAAGCAGAAGCAATATCTACATTCGGTTTTAAATCATGATACCACCATACTGGCAAACTCTTTGTAGACTATGAAGATGGAAAAACTCGCCATCTTTGACGATTACCGAGAAATTTATCATCAAATTATTTCTGTCAACTGCCCACAGAGATTGATACCTAGGTGAAAATGTAATCTATTTTTGTATTTTCTTCCCGATAAAAAGTCGCTCGTACCAATAACTCAGTTATACTGTAGCACTTATTACATGCAAGGATGTATGGATAGTGTGCACTCTACTACTGAAATGACAATTCTCTCCACTAGTTACAGTACTTGCGTGTTTCCAGAGTGTGTGGCTTATATACACTGTAGAAATAAGAACATCACACAGAAAAACATTTTAAGCCTTTATTTACAAAAGCTCTAAAAACAAAATAATATCCTTTGTTTGCAAATTTCTTTTTTTTTAATTCTTTTTTTCTTCTGCATTAAAAAGGACCACACTGTTACAATACTGTAACTTCTTTGAAAAAAAATATATATATTAAAGTATAAAGGTAATAATTACTGTATATCTAAATAACAGATTTTCTGGTATTATATAGACTTTGGCAGTGTGTGGTTAAAACACACATTTCCTTCCTAGGAATTTAGCTATTCATTACCAAAAGTCCTATTATACCACTTCTCTGGATATCATCAAAGCATGGCTAAGAAAGTACTTTACAGTCTATACAGACAATATATAAAAAATATATTGCAAAGGTATTGTCCACAAAAATAAACTAGCATTACACTCCTGCTGTAATTTTGTTCAGTTACTACTCCAACTATCTTTTGTTGTTACAACAAATATTATTTCTCTGTGTAGCAAATACAAAAGCATACCGTAATGTCCCTCGTAACTTGTTTTTTTTTTGCATGAGGTTATTCTTTTTTCAGCAATGACATTTACTGTTGCAAAATCAAGCACATAATAAATATGATTTAATAAAAAATAAAAATATGAACTGTTTGGTTAAACATGAATGGGATAAAAGCCAAGTGTTGGATTCAGGGAGGAAACACTGCTTTGAATACGTGCGGCAGAAAAACGGCATAGGATTTTATAGAACTACAGTATGGTTCTCCAATTGTGTTGGGAGAACCAGCAAAGCTTTGCTGTCACAGACCCTGTCGGGAACAAAAAGGTTAATGTACTCAAGGTTGTGTTTTTTTCTGTACATGCTGATTCAGAACAGACTGTGCCAGGGAAATGCATGGTGATTAAGCACAGTATTGTTTTCAGACTATATGCAGTTCATAAAGTGGTTATCAGTACCCCGATATATTTATTGCCGTTCCCAAAAATTTTTTTTATATATATATATATTTTTCACCCTTGCTTGAAGGGAAACAAAAAATAAACAAAGAAAAAGAAATAGATAAAACAGGATCAGCGTCCACCCACTCAAGTGCAAACAAAAATGATTGTTCAAATTCGTAAATTGCTAAAACTCCTGCTCGCTGAACGTCACCTGTACTATGGAGTTATGGCACGCAAGAGGACCATCAAGACAAAACTTCTCCAGGCCACCCAAATACTTGGGGGCTGTGAGATCTGCACTAATGCACTTAGGGCAATTGTCACATTAAGACACTGGTTTGTCTTGAGGCCAAATGGTTCCATGTTGGTACAAAGAAAGGCAGAAAAGAAATGGTTCTGAGATGTGGGGGAAAAAAAATTGATAGATATCCAAGCATTTCAACCAGAGATAAAAAACAAGCTCATCAAGCTTGGCAATGAAAAGTGCTGTCCAGTTCTTCTTTTCATGTCACGACTGCTTATTGGCTTCCTCTTCATATGCATTTCCTATGCCGTTCTGTACATAGGAGGAGCCAGACCCCAGGCCATATAGATGGCCACAGTATTTAGCATCATCTATATGATCTTCAAAGAACATCTACAAAAAACAAAACAAAAAGCACAGATTAAGGAACGACCCATAACTCTTGGTAAACAAGTTATACCACCTTATGTTGTTTATTTAAAGCAGGAGATCTCATGCACCACTTGGCTCATTCCCTCCCTCTTAGTTAAATAGCAGACTGCTCTCATACTTCTCTCATTTTGAAGAAGGCCATCCCGGTCAGTAAGGAGTCTGAGCCTGCCTGATGCTGAGGTCCTATCCGCTCCAGCTCCAACTGCTCGGCCACTTCTTGCAATCCACCCTAACACAAGATAGAGAGAATAGTTAGACGACAATACTATTACACTAGCCATTCTTTCCAGGGTGTAATATCATTCTGTTGTGCCAATGTTCAACCCATAATTTGCATACAAAATATAGACAACTTGGTCCAATACATATATACTTTCTATACTTTGTATTATAAAACTCCAACACTGATTATTTAGTGGTGTAAAATAAAAATAAAAACCTGTCAAAGTAAAGGCAATGATTTTATTTAATGCCACATCTTTGCTCTGCGATCTTTAGTAAATTTGTTTAATGCCCCATACCCTGCAAAATTACACAAGGTGGCAAGCACAAGGAAATTGATTCTTACAACACGTTAAAAGTACTAGAAAAGTAAGGGGGTAACGTAGTGCATTTGGAAAGCACCCACAAACACCAATTATCAGCCACTCTAATAAGGTTTCTAATATTTTTCTTGCATAGCTTCAACGTACAGTATGGAACATTGTACATAGAATTTTCCAGACATGACCATCACAATCTAATTTTGATGCCCGAGGCACAGAGAGATAAAAGTGACGTTCCCAAAGTCACAGCAAGCCGACACTTGACTAACGAAAATAAGGTTAATCAGTGCATTAATAAAGGCAGAATGCTCGGCTGGTTAACCCTACTTCGTATTGGGGGTGACGGGGTTAAGTTTATTTTCACTATACATGAACTATTTTCCCCTCTATACTTTATTGCCCCCATTTTGCAGGATTGTATAGGCTTGCAGTAATGTATTGCATTGTATACCTGCATTACTAGTTTTTGGACACAAGATGCCGCTACTCGAGCCAAGCCGCAAGCTAATTGGAGAAGCGTGGCGCGGTCTCTTTGTTTCGATGAGTAACATAGGTATCCATTACTGAGGCTTGAACACTCAACCGCGAGGTCAATTAAATCAAAGGGTTGCGGTTTCAGTCTCAAGTGGTTACCGGTTACAATGTATCCAGTCCCGGTTAGTAGCGTAACTTAAAAGGCGGCAGGCAATTGACGTGGGAACTCGGTTAACCGCAAGTCAATTGACGTGAGAAGCCCATAGCCCAGCATTGCTGGCTCAAGGAGAAGCCCTAACTTGGGAACGGATTGGCTAGCACCCTGAAATTTGGTGTGCCGCCCCAGAGTAACACCCCAAGCACACACACATTAAAAATATAACTTTAGTAGAAGTAGAACACATATTTTTAATAAAGTGCCTTTCTGGTTGCAGTTTTAAAAGTATAGGCAGGATACATTTTTTCTACTTGCCTTTGTAATGCATCCAGTGACCAAATGTTTTAACACCCATGAGCTTGGGCCCCTTTCTTCTGCAGACTTCAGAGACCCCCTGCTGAGGCAGTGCCTATGGGTCTAGGGAAGTGTTGCAGATGAAAGCCCCCAGAGCCACCAAGTGTGAATTAGCCGGGATGCTCGCTGAATAGGAGATCCTGTTAGTCATCTGGGCTAGTTCACACCTTGAGTCCAACTCCTAGCCTGGGAGATGCCAGGGAAAAGGGGAGTACACACATGGTAAGCAGCCAAGGTGTCAGGTTAGCACAGGCGCTGTACCAACCGGAAATCCCTGTAGTGCCCACTCTGCAAACTGTGAGCAAGTTGGGGATTGGTGAGTGGGAAATTCCCACAAAGAGGATTGGGCGGGTATGTTGGAGATATGATCTTAGACCCTATATACATGCCCCCCAAGCTATCCCCGTTGTCTTTTTACCATGTGATTGAATTTCCACCTCGCTTCTAAGAGTGGATAAGAGCAGCACCAACAATTCCGGAACGCAACGAATTAATTTCAACGGAACCAAGGACATAACTCTGCTTCAGGATTTCGTTAATGCTGGGGGTTATCGAACTTTGCACTATTCAAGTACGTATTGGGCTGGCAAACTGCGCCCCTTGCAAAAGGACCGCACTTTAAAAGACATTATTCCGGTGCTTTGTTTCGTCTCTGGACATTTTATCCCATTCTCTCCTTCTGTAAGTGTTTTGTCAAGTATATTCTGTCTATTAAGGAAATAAATGTCAGATTATTTTGCTCAACCGAGATCCCCAAAATATAAAATTGTTGATAAGGTCAGTCCATTGTGACATGGACTTTGAACCAGGTTTGCCTGCTTGCGTCAGAGGCAGTGTCTTAATCTTATACAGTACCACTAACCAGCCGTGCAAGTAACATTCCAGTTCTTAGAAGTCAGCTAAAACAACAACTAGTGGCCTACACCTACTGTCTCGGTGGTTATATTGTTAGATAGCAAAGATACGTTCACAAGCTCCACTGGCCCGGTACATGGGCAAACGGGCAACCAGCTTTTTGTAAGGCTGTTTGAAGTGATTCCTTCAGCCTGTTATATGAAAAAATTAAAAAGGAAGGGCTGGGGGCGCATGCGCGGCGGCTAGGTGAATGGAGGCTTAAAGATAAGGCTCCGTCCCCATCGGCACAAATATCAAACATAAGCGGCGAAAATAGTTATTGTCATTCACAAACGGAGACAGATCTAGTATCTGGATCACTCCAGGATGTCAACTCGGGCAAAGGCTTGGAGAGGCGACCCGGTCCTGACAGATTATTTTATGAAAAATGAAATGGCTCAGGCAGGAAGCTCCGGCGCACCTGTACACTCTAGGGGCTCTGATTCCGAAAGGGACTTGTCGGAGAAAAGTAACGCAGCAAGGGATCAGGACTTGGTTACAAGGAGTGACATGATAGAGTTCTGCAAGGACATAAAAGCATTTTTCCAAAAAGAGATATGGGAGACGAGGAAGGATTTAGACAGCATAGGTAACAGGACTGACGCGCTGGAAACTAAGATGGATGATACCATCAAAACGCTACAGAAAACAAAACTACTGCCTACCTCAACACAAAAATACAGGATTTGGTTGATAAGCAAGAAGATTCGGAGAATCGCGAAAGGCGTAATATCAGATTAAGGGGGGAGCCAGAGACCTTCACAAATCCAGAGGATTTTACTGCAAGATGGCTGGAGCACATGTTCCCAGATAAATCTGAGGCAGACCGCCAACTTGATAGGTGTCACGAGTCCTTCATTCCAGACCAGGGGGATCCCCCCAGGACATTATCATTAGATTTCACTTTTTGAAAATAAAAGATGCAGTCTGTCAAATCGCTAGGGCCTCTAAGAACCTGGAATTTGAGGGTACAAAGCTGCAGATCTACCAGGATCTATCCCCCCACCACGCTGGCCAAGAGACGGAGCCTGTTACCTGTCACCAAGACTCAGAGATAAAGGAGTCCGCTACCGTTGGCTATTCCCATTTGGCCTATTGGTGTTAAAAACCAGTATAGCACAAACTCTAAAGCACCTTGAGGATGGAAATATGTTTCTGAAGAAACTGGGCCTGTTGGCGAGCCCCCCCAGTTCTCATCACCTTGTTCCGGACTATGATCCAGCTCCAGAGACCTCCTGGAGAATGAAGAAACAAGTTAATTGAAACCAATTAAGGCCAATTGAGTTCTTAAAGGAGTCCGACCCTACTATCCAGCTATGGCAGTAAGATGCTTTCCCTGCCTCCAGTTCCTACCCCCTCTAGCGGTCGTGTTGAGAATAATGTCCTGCAGCCATCTTGAATACCGGCGGTACGTTGAAGAAGTGGATGGTGTGACCTCCAGCGGATATTTCCGCGGCACATCTGACCCCCACATACAGGTAAGACCCACACCGGACGAGGCTGGAGGGGACAGTGCAGTGCGGTCCCATGAAGGAATAAAGAATAATAATAATAGCATGTTCTTTATAGCACTGCTAGTTTTACGTAGCGCTTTATAGAGACATTTTGCAGGCACAGGTCCCTCCCCCGTGGAGCTTACAATCTATGTACTGAGCCGCTAATTGAGCCAGCTGTGCTGAAGTAGTGATATCCTGAAAACCTGACCTGTTTGTGGCCCTCGAGGACTGGAGTTGTGCAGGCCTGTATTAGAGACTATAGACCAATAGAGCTATAGGCCAATTTCTCTAATCAATACGAACATAAAAATGTATGCAAAACTACTAGCCAACAGATTAAGTCATATCCTGCCTAGACTGATACATCCAGATCAAGTCGGATTTATTAAGGATCGCCAAGCAGCAGATAACACACGACGAATCATTGATACGATAGAAATAGCCAATAAGAAAAAGATACAAGTTATGATGTTAAGTCTAGATGCAGAAAACACCTTCGACAGGATTGACTGGCCATATCTAAAAGCAACGCTTGGAGGTTTCGGGGGCAGGGTAGGGAATGCAATCCTGTCACTACACGGGACCAGCGGCAAGAGTAATAAACCAGGGATTCCCGTCAGAAGCCTTCAAAATTAAAAGTGGCACTAGACAGGGCTGTCCACTCTCACCCCTCTTATTCGCCCTATGTATGGAGCCACTTGCGGCTCAGATCTGTAATATGTTAATTATCAGGTTCACAAGATAGCATTATACGCGGATGATGTCTTTTTGACAATCTCAAAACCCCTTACCTCTCTGCCGAACCTGTTTGACTTGCTGGGTAAATTTAATAAAATATCTGGCTTCAGGCCAAATCTGAAGCACTAAATATTAATCTCCCAAAAGAGCCTGAAAAACTAACTGGGATCAATTTTAATTTCAATTGGCAACGTGCGTGCATCAAGTACTTAGGGGTCCATATCCCTAAGATATTCAAAAATATATGTGAAGCAAATCATCCCAAACTCATTAAGACACTTAAAGACGATATAAGAAAATGGTCGTCCCACAGAATTTCATGGTTAGGGAAGATATACAGCGTTAAAATGAATCTCCTCCCACGTATCCTATATTTATTTCAGACTCTACCTGTGCCACTGAGACTGGAGAATATACTCTTGCTTCAGTCTGCAATCTCTACATTTTTATGGGTAGGGGGAAAAAAAAAAAACGAGAGTTAAGAAAACAATCCTAAAAAGAACACTCCTGACCGGGGGACAAGCGGTACCTTGCCTGTTATCCTATTATAAGGCAGCTCAATTATGCCAAATTTCCCAATGGCAGATAAACCCAGCATTGAAAATATGGGTGGCATTGGAAAGTAAGGTTTGCTCCCCATTGGAGACAAACTTCATAATCTGGCTTCCTAAAACAGCTCGCAAATCGCTGAACTGCCGCTCTCCTCAAATGACCAATTCATTATCAATTTAGGAGGCCTCAAAATTCAAATGCGCTCTGACCACCAGAAATTCTTTGATGTCCCCCTTGTGGGGCAATATAGACTTTGCTCCGGGCCTGTCTAGAAGCGACTTCAAGTTGTGGAAACAGAATGGCATTAATAGACTTAGAGATTGTATTGTATGTCTTTATTTATATAGCGCCATTAATGTACATAGCGCTTCACAGTAGGAATACACAGGGTAAACAAATAAATAACAGATAATATAAATAACAGGTCATGGGAATAAGTGCTTAAGAAATAAAAGTAACATTAAGGAAGAGGAGTCCCTGCTCCAAGGAGCTTACAATCTAATGGGTAGGTAGGAAGAACGTACAGAGACAGTAGGAGGGAGTTCTTGTAAGTGCGTCTGCAGGGGGCCAGGCTTTATGTATCATGTGTCCAGGATTATCCACAGTGCTATTCATAGATCTGGAGGAGAACAAAGCAATCAAATCATTTGAGCAAATTCGCTATGAAAGACCCCCCCTCCCCCCCTACCCCCTCCCCATACCGAATTCTTTAAATACCTCCAGATCAGAGCATTTTACAACAAACATACCTCCCGCCCCCCCAACTACATTTGTGAAGCTCTGTCTAATTGAAACGGACACCCGTGGACTTACATCACAGATGTATAGGGAAGTGATCGGTTCTGGATCCGGGGGGCAGCAAAAATTTAATTATATGGCCCAATGGGAGGTGGGTCTGGGGGAGGTGTTGGAGGAAGAGGATTGGAAAGCTATAGTTACATTCGATCTTTTTGGAATAGATGTTAACATGGAAACTGCGTTGATATCGAAATTGACATGTCATTTTGTATGATAGGTGATTGTTTGACTATACAAACACAAAAAAAAAAAAAAAATACAATGTTTGAACCCTTTATAAGATTTTCACAGGAACAAAAACAGAGAATAGATACATAAGGACAATCTTGGTGCTTGGAAAATAAATGATAACAAATCTTGCTAGAAGTGCTCTCTGTTAGAGAGCATGTTCATTACACCTGTAGTACAAATAACAAAACTCATGGAGTACATTTTCCTCTTATTTGGTGAATATCTATTCTTTGCCAACTTCTTGTGTGCTTGTGAGATCCGCTTATCAGGTGAATAACGGCACTAGAAAAACACTCCAGAAAATAGAACAAAAATTAATTTTAGCATTTAATGGCACCTACCTTTAGGTTTTTACAGCTTTTCATTAGGTATTTCACATCGTATATCACTGGGAAAAATAGCCGCAGAATTTCAAAGAAGTCCAGCTCTACCTCAGGTAAGTTACAATTTGTCAAGATCTTTATTAGATAGCCAAAGTCATAACCACTGCAATAGAAAGGGATAGACGGGTCAAACACAAATAAAGACCAGTCCATCCAAAAAATACATAATATAGTTACAGATCAACCTAATTGAGCTAAAGCTGCAAACTATCAAAAGATCAACTGCCTCAAAAACAAGTTACAGCGTAAACCCATTATAACGCGATGCATTACAACGCCAATCCGCTTATAACGCGATGCAAGCGTGGCTCCCAATTTTCATATTTATGAATACTTTACAACACGATTATTGGTGTCTTAAATACTTTATTGTACAATGTATATAATTGTACATTATTTCTAACGCGATCCGCTTATAACACGATGTGATTCTTTGGACCCCAAGCACAGCGTTATAAGGGAGTGGAGCTGTATTTATTTCTTCTTCTCTGGGACTCTCTTGCCTGCCAGCTTCCACTCTTTTGGTCTTTAAGGCTCATTTGAAAACATCCCCTGAAAGCAAGCATTTCAGTATGATGGAAACACCAGTAACTAATACACCACCCAGCCAACAATCCCACTCGATTGCACTTCTATTTATTCATGCTGTTTATGTATGCCTTCCATCAGATCTTAAGAGAGTATGTGCTAGGGTAAGGGATTCCCTGTGCTTAGTGTTTACTTTCCGGTCTAATACAGTCTAATTCAAGTATTGTATATGTTTACAATAAAATACAAATGTGAACTCTTATTGTAAAGCACTGCATACATACAGTAGATGAGCTCTACATATGAACAACAAACATAACAATAAGAAGGATTGTAAATCAATAGCATAAGCAAAACTGTTGACAACCAGTCTATCCAAGGTACAACTTTCATCTCGAGTTACGTAAGGTTTTATATTTGTACCCCTTGCATTTTTCTACATCCAGTAGATGTGGTGCCTATATTGAAAAAGGGAGCTAGATCACAACCAGCGAATTACAGTCCTGTAAGCCTGACATCAATAGTGAGGAAGCTACTTGAAGGTTTATTAAGGGACAATATTCAGCAATAGATTTTGGATAACACAATTAGTAATAAGCAGCGCAGATTTAGGAGCGATATTTTAAGCCAAACTAACCTTATTAGTTTCTTTGAGTAGAGAAGTAGGAATTTGACCAGTTGATGTGGTATACTTAGATTTTGAAAAGGCTTTTGATACAGGGCACACAAAAGAGGTTAGTGTACAAAATAAAGGTACGTCGTCTGGGTGAAAATATTTGCACTTGGATTAAAAAGCGTTGTAAAAAAATGTGACCCTTTCAGATTGGATTAAAGTTGTACGTGGAGTACCTCAAGGTTTAGTACTGGGGCCACTACAATGTAACTTGTTTATTAATGACCTTAGAAAACCATAGAAAGCAAAGTTTCCATCTTTGCAGACATCACTAAACTAAGTCAAGTAGTAAAATCAGAGCAGGATTAAGTTTCTCTACAAAAGGACCCGGAAAAACTGGAAGCATAGGTAGATAAATGGCAGATGTGGTTTAATGCAGTTAAATTAGGTTGTGCATTTGGAAGGTAAGAATGATCATGCTCCATACAAAGAATATATATATATATATATATATATATATATGTCCTGAGGGATCAATAAAAACAATTACATACAGCGCTATTGAAAACATCCCCATACATCCTAGGGGAGGGCACAGGGAGGCATCATTAAACTGTAGGGAGATGTTCTGGATTTATGCCCTTGGGACGATGGCACCCAGGGGCATGAACCAGGACTGGGAGCTAAAACACTTCCTTAAATAAATGTACAAACATTAGTCAAGGTTTCCTAGACTTAGTGGATACTCTTGCTCTATATAACCACTAAAATCAAATATCTGTGTCCCTTTGGACATATAAGTTCAAATTAATGTGTTACAAAACTATTTTTACATATACCACTGTTCATTGTACCTTAAAATCCGTGATGATATAGGTATATTCCCAATAAGCAATTGGTGTTATTAATCCAGATTTTTGTCCCCACATTTGATTAAAGTTTTTTGAGAAAAGATTTACCATATAGGGGGGCAATACAAGGATCACCATACAATACAATGCATTGTGTCATAATAGGGACAATTATGTGTCATTTCCATTAGAGTATAAACAAAACAATATAAATCAAGATTACCCAAGAAATACACATAGACTGAATAATTGATTTAAAAAATACCATTTATTTACAGTCACTTAAAATAAAATAAAACCGAGTCCAATATTATCATTTGGAATTCATGTATTACCTCCATTTCAGTTTTTAGATTTGATATATTGTTTTTAATATCTTTTTGTCAATGTCTTTATGTATGTAGCCTAGTAACTATTGCTATGCTAATGTTAATGTTACTGTATATTTCCTCCTTTACAGTTTTATTGTTGGTCCTTTCCCTCCTTTCCTTTCCCCCCCCCCCTTCCCCACCGTTCCTGCCCGATCATCCGCTCACACATGGTTTCATGCACCTCAAGGGGAGGCTCTTTGTTGTTGTTAGGATTGAGTAATGGTAACTATGTAGCATTGCTATGCATTATGACGGAGAAGGTGCCGCGCCAGCGAGAGCAGCGCGTCATCCTCGCTCGGCAATACACTACTCACATGGAGCTTTCCCATTGGTTGCTGACCGTGACCAATCAGATTGTAGTTCGGCGATTTTCGCGCCAATACCACGCAGAGCGGTGACGCGGGCAGGCGGGGCTTGATCTATAAAACTGTAGTGGGGGATAGACGCAAATCAACGCTTTGATAAAGGACATTTCACGTCCGAAACGCGTCAGAGTTTTTTCACCCCGATATCATGTATCAATAAATAACTTTTTAACCCACACCTTGCTGGTCCCCTCCTCCTGTTTTGGCTGTGCACCGCTGCAATCCCAGGATTTCCCTTCTACAGCAACTCTGAGCGTGATGCACGCACCATAGGAAGCTGCCAATCGTGAGTATGGTTTGTCTCCTCCATGTGGAGACTTGTTGATCAGTAACAGTGTTGCAGCTAAAGTGTTTAGTTCAGCAGAGTACACAACAATATTGGTATATTAACCCTTCATTTACTCTTGCCTATGGACTATTATATCCTATAAAATCACTGCTGCACTTTAAACACTGGGTCCAATACTCCTTTATTCTGGCTTCATATGCTTCCTCTACACCATGATATGTGGACAATTCAATTCATCAAGTGAAATAGAGTCCTACTTGGATTGAGCACTGTTTATTGGGATTTGTCCCAAACCTTTTTACTAAGAAAAAAATAGGTCAAGCCTTAATGTAGAATGATTTGCAGTGCTTGTACACAGCAGGATTAGCAATACTGCTCAATGTCAGGCAGTAGCTGCAAATGCTAATAGTATATTTTGTATAAAACAGGATATGGATAGAAGAGGAGATAGCATCATTTTGCCACTGTATAAATCCTTAGTAAGACCAAACCAGTTTTCCACAGCACTCCATTAAAAATACAGCTCAAACATTATAGCGCGATCCACTACAACGCGGATCCATTTATAACGCAGTCCGAGCGTGGCTCCCGTTTTTTTGGGGGCAAACTTACACACACAACACACACTCTCCCTCCCTGTACCTCCGCTGGGGGGGGGGGGGGGGAGAGGTGGATAAGAGAAGGGAGCTGGTTCCTGGCCGGGGGACTCACAGAGACAGCTGACAGCCTGGCTTCTCCCGACTGAGATCCTCCCCTCCCTCTCGCAGACTCACAGCTTCTCACAGATCAGCTGCTGCAGACAGTGGAACTGCCGCTGCGACGCTGGACTCAGGGAGAGCTGGGAGAGTTATCCCAGCTCGCCCCCTCCGACGGACGCAGAGTACCTGATCGCGGCGGCCATTTTTTTATCGCGATCGCAGTTATAACGCCGCCAGATCGGGTGGATCCCGAGGACCGCGTTATAACGGGGTTCCGCTGTACATTATTAAACAATTGCAGAAGAACAGCCACATTAATAAAGTGTATGGCTTATCAGGAAAGGCTATCCAAATTTGGTTTGTTTACATTAGAAAACAGCATCTAAGAGCAGATATGATAACTATTTGCAAATATATTCAAAGTCAATACAAGGAACTTTAAAAGGAAACTTTTCATCCCAAGAACAGTACAAATTACATAGGGTTGTCACCCCTTATGATTAGAGGAATGGGCATTTCACTAACAGGAAAGGGCCATTAACAGTTAAGACGTGGAATTTACTACCGATGTAGACTGTAATAGCAGATACAGTACTATAGATATCTCGAATAAAAGGCTAGACATAGTATTGGAAAGGAAAGGTATACCATGATATGTTAAATAAGTAACATATAGGAAGAATGTCTATCTATGGAAAAATCTGATTGCCATCACTAGAGTTAGGAAGGAATTTAAATGTTTCCCTTTATGAGACATAATTGGCTACGGTTTAATTAGAGTTTTTTGCCTTCACTGGACCATTAAAAATTTAAATATAGGAGGAGTATCTCAGTTGACTAAACTTAACATACTGTGAGTTGAAAACTTACGGACAGGTCTTTCGACAACCATCTACTATGTAACAAGTTAGCAATAAAACATTGAATTTGGTGTACACAGATGCTAGATCGGCGACATTTACCTATGAAAAGAAAGCCACTTCACTCCTTCACATAGTACCACTCCAGACGTCATAAACAGTTCTGCAAAATACTGCGTTTCAATGCCTTCTTCCTCATGCTTTTTAAACTGGATCCCAGAAGATGTGAGCAGTTCTATTGAATCTTGTGCATACATGTCTTCCCTACGAAGGACAGAAAATACACCTTAAAACCAGATGGCTTATATAAAAAATTAAATCTATACAATACTTATTCTTAAGATGTACATACATTTGCTATATATTTAACTTAATTTTGCAATGAAGAAAAATATAAAAACAAATAATGTTTTCAACATTTCTAGTTGTTGTGGGGTTTGCAGGCACTTCAATGTATCAGAGAAGAGCTTAAAAGCAGACTCCTACAGACGAAGCCAAAGTTATTGCACCCGTCGTCATTCAGTAAGGCACTATATCGAGCAATTGGAAATCACACGACCACGAGTTAATTGCACCAGTGGAAAGGCATAAATCATGCGATAACGGGTGCACTAGCATCAGCTACATCTGTGTCTGTTACCTCAAATTGCTAAGTCTATATATCTACAATAAGAAAATTAAATGCAATATCTTATTTTCTCTTAAGAAACCAGGAGGTTGCCATCTTGGATGTTTGACGTCACAAGTAGGTTAAAACGAAGTGTAAACTGGTATGCAAACAAAAGAAAGTAAAGCTTTACCGCTATAATTGCCACATGGCTCCTGATCACATGGCGTTGCCAATCCACTCAATCTTTAGAATAGAGTACAACACTGTACTAAAGTAAATATTAACTCCGTTACAAAACCATACTGGATGGACACTTCAAGCTGATCAGGAGTGAGCTCTTCACCACAAAATACTGGAAGATTCCAAACCGGAGTACATTCATTCAGCCTCACATGGACCTGCACAAGCAATGGCTGGGAGATACTTTGGCACTAAAAGGAATACAAGATGGACGTCTCTTTTCTGTTTGCAACTTGCAATCATCTTTCCTGTCACTTTCAATTTAACAAGGAGATGCGGTATAAAAACCTCACTATTTGCCTCTGTTTCCTGCATACAAAAGGTCTTTCTTTTAGCAACCATTAATGATTTCAATACAGCCAAGCAGTTGCTTGCTGAATGAAGCAACGGTGCCACACTAACGATAACCAGAAGTATAGCACTTTGGACATCCACATTTTAAACTTTGAGGAATTGGGTCTTGCCCAATGCGCCTTTTAATAGGGGATCGACAATGACAGAATTTACTATAAAAGTTTCCACACACCAATCCATTCAGTATTTGTTAAAACCAGCCTAACCCTTGCAGATTGCTATTTTGTTTAGCTATACTTTACATTTATCCTGAAATAGTTTAATTGTTCTTTGGTTATGGAACATTTTGCTTGTTTACAATAAACAGAGCAATCCGTGAATCCTAAAAATACATATAAATAATGGGTCGAAGTGGGCTCAAAAGCTTATACATTTGCATAATTCTTATGTGCAATAAATTGGCCATCCTGTAGTCTTGTATATTGCACAGTAATATGCCATTAAAGCGGATTTAGTTTAGGTCTTCAAGCAATACATTTCTGATAACTGCCTAGTGCAATTTCACTAGATTTACACAGTAAACTGCTGTTAGGGAAATGCCTCTTTAAAATAACATTCAAAATAAATGGCTTTGCAACACCCGGTTTAATTATGAAAGATAAACTGGGAGTTGCCAAGCCTTAAATTCTATCACTGTATAGATGCAATGGATTATTCATGGCCAGGTTTTAGCCCCCAGTACTTTTGTTTAGATGATTTTTAGGGTTGATATGGAGCCACAGGTTGCAAGTCTTAAAAAGACGCCATTCGTCACAACAGAATGATCTTCCAGAAGCCCTTGTGCCAGATCCATCTAGCTTTACTTAACCCCAATACTGCACATTGCAGTACCAGGCCTCTCTGACAGATCGAGTTTAAATAAAGTTACATGGATTTGAGATGGCAAAACAAGGATGGAAGGGAAATGCTGGCGTGTTGCTGTGGTTGTGTGCTAGTGATTTCACCAAATCAGGTCTGGTTCCTTTGCACCAGGGGGAGCCAACGCCAGTCCTCAAGACGAAGACTAAGCCACTGATTGAGTCACCTGTATTGAAGCAGGGAAGATTCTGAAAACCTGACCTGTTGGTGGTCCTTGAGAACTGGCGTGGCCACCCCCGATTTACATCATTGCTCTTATAATTGAAGGGGATATCCCACCTAGGGCGCGATTTAATATGCTCAGAAGACAATTGAAGTCGAGGATAGTGACACAGTAGGGGTAGATTTGTCTGCTTTTCAAAAAAAGGTTATCTCGCCAATATCCCTGTCAATGATATGATTTATGTACAATGTATTGTTACAGTCCTATATATGTTCCTCTTAAAGGATGTAAAAAAACAGTGATGCAAAGCTTGGTTCAAGATTAGGTACCTGCAGGGGTTAACTATTTTGCAAACGGAGTTTGGTACTGTAGGCCTGGACACTGATTGGATTAGGCCCATTGTTGAGGAACCAGGGAGAGGCCGACCACATGCTGAGCAGACTAGCTTTGCAAAAAAGCTGTAAGCCCCAGGGCTATATCTGTATGGTTCGTCTATGGAAGGGGATTGTATCAGCATTGTCCTAGCCGACCTTCAACCCCAATATTTATTTCTAAAATGTTTTACCAGGAAGTAATACATTGAGCGTTACCTCTCGTTTTCAAGTATGTCCTGGGCACAGAGGTATGATGACAAATAATACAACAGTAATCTCATCAACAGGGTCTACGGCCGTGTGCAGAGACCAGGAATATTGTCCCTACCCAGACTAGCTAGACAGGGGTATAAATATGACTTCTCCCCGGCCTCGAGAGTCATTCTTGGTGAAGGCTGTGTGCCGACAGGCAGAGTCACTGTAATGGAAGAGGTGTCAGCAGAAGGCAACAGAGGAGACCCAGTGCAGGGGTCTGGAGTTTCTAGCGGAGCTGCGGTCTGTGTTGGCAGCATTGGCCGGAGCGGTTTGGAGTGAAGCAACAGTGGGGAACTTAAATCTGCCAGCTGGCGGAGAGCAAGGCAGTGCTGCCCATAATACCAAGGACAGCGGCTCAAGTTGGGAGTGCGTATCGGGGTAGGCTTCCGTACGGAGGTCCTCACACCTCAGACTTTAGGTTGTTCCCCCAGTTGGGCAAGTTTGTATGCGTTTTATGTACTGCAAGTTTGTGGTAACTTTTTCCAATAAATTTACTTTTGTTCAACTCTGCAGTTCGGTCTAATGTACTGATACCTGGTGTAAATTGTCAGGGTCTCCTGTGACAAGCAGTTTTCGGCTAAGCACACCGCTTCAGAACATATTGAATCAGACCCCTCGATGGCAACACCCTCGCCGCCCCCCGACATGTATACATAAAAATATATACTACAAATTGCTTTCTTTAGAAAGGTGCAATTAACATCCACAGTGAAAATGTATCTATTACATTCCTGAGAAAAATCTAGTAAGAAGCTGGTAATACTTTAACTTCCATTCAAGTGAATAGAAAATAACACTATTAACAGCTTCTAATGACTTTTGCTTTAGATCCATAACCTACTACAGCTCAACCCTGTTGTAACGCGATCGCTTATAACGCTGCTCCCGTTTCTAAAAAGCATTCTATTTTAATTATTTTTTTAAATATCCAATGCTTTATTGCCAATGGACACACACAGACAGACACACACACAGTCCCTTTGACTGTAAAACCTTGAAAACACCGTAACATTTTGAGGTGACCCTTAGAATATCTTTGTCGCGGGAGCAGAATAACAGGCCGCCTCCTTCCGGACAGAATGAGATTCTCTGACCAGTTTTTCAAAGGCAGGCACCACATTGCTCTTCCAGCAGCGGATGGGTTAACGTTCAAATTGCATACAGCCAGTGATGCTTCTCGACCTTTTTTTTTTAATGGGATGGTCCGTGCTGCAACAAGAACTCTAGCTGACAGCAGACCCACAGCATAACACCGCGGTCACAGCAAAACTCTTCAATACAGATTTTGCTCTTGCAAGAATTGCTTCTACCAGGAGGTAAAATCCTTTGAGATGTGGTGGCCTTAAAATGGCCTATTAATCCATATGCAGCCAAAGGGGGATCACTGCGGCCTCTTTGGCAGAGCGCGGGTTAATCTGTCTGCTCTGCATCCACACATCTTCATAGACTGTAATGTTTTTTTTCTTCTTTTTCCGGAACTGAATCTTTATTAAACCTGTTGCTTATTTTTGTGTGGGGGGGGGGGTCAGCATGTCGACAAAAAAAAATCTGTCTTAATGTATAAATGTATGTAAAATGACGACTTAACATTTTTGTTTGTTTTTTTATTTTAATAAAAGTCCTTTTTATTAAGCTGCTGCCGGCGCCACCTCTTCCCTCCCCCACACAGACACACTCCCCCTCCGGCGGACACGGAGCTCGCTTTGGCCATTTTTTTTCACGATCCCGGTTATAACGCGGTCTCATTATGTGGCCCCCGAGCACCATTTTATAACCGGGTTCAGCTGTATTAATTAGGGGAAGAGTAAAAAAAAAAAAACAACTTATTTTCCAGTTGCAACTGGTCCATCACTGCTACCACACAGATTTATTAAAAACCATCAATAAAACTATATTCAGAATCTATTCGGCCTTCTAAAGTTTAATATACCTTGTGTTTTGCTTGACAAACTTTGTTAGAAAATCAATAGATGAACTGGATTAGGTCAGAATACCAGGTGACCGGTTTTCATAATGTTGGGCGATAGTAGTTCTCAATAAATTTCCACCATTAAAACCAAGATGTGTAGCTTTCTGGGAAATTGTTGATGATGCAAAGAAACTGATCTATGCAAAAACACATTGTTATACAGCAACTGAATTATATTGAACACCAACACCTTTACCACAGATAAATAACTAGGAGGGATTCCAGTAGTCAAACCAAGAAAACTGATCATGTGAGTATTCATCACATTTCAAAGTGTGGGGAAACAGCCTCAGACGAGGAGAATACAGCCAATACAACACAGGCACACAGTTTCTACAAAGTGCAGGTCTCCTCAAAGACAGATACAATATAGAACTCTACTCACAAGTTCACAATGCAGTTCTCTATTTAATGTGCCAACCAAGAACAGTGGAATAACAATGGTACCCGATGAAAGCTACATTTGGGACCTGAAACATTGTTATTCCACTATTCTTGGTTGATCTTTAAATGGAGAACTTCATTATGAACTTGTGAGTAGTAGAGCTCTAGTTTCTATCTGTCTTTGAGGAGACCTGCACTTTGAAGAAATTGTTGGTCAGTATTAGTCACATGCAGTAAAACAGTAGGTTTGCAAATGTCGATTTAGAAGATGTTGCAACACATCCAAAACCATATTAGAAATGCAATACTGTAAAAGCTGCAATCCATGCCGGCGGAGTTTTTTGCTAATGGTTTTAATATTTAAGCAGGGGATCTCCAAAGCTGAACCCCGTTAACTTCAGCCCACTGCTCCCTCTGATACTTGCATATGAAGTAGGTGCCGTTAGCCGCTCACCTGAGCCATCATGGTTCACAATATGTCTGCTATTCAAACATTTTGCGTCCTGCTGACCAATAGGAAGCAGTGATGTCATCGGTGCAGCTTCCGATAGACGAGGGAGCTGTAAACGTTAAAGCTCTGCTTGCTCAGCCGGAACAGCGACCGGCACCTACTTTAGAGGCAAGTATCTCCAAAAGCAGAGGGGCCCAGAAGCATACATACATATATATATATATATATATATATAGACAAACAAAAATTTATATTTTTTATTGTTTTTTTTGCCCATTTGTATTCCCATCAAATGCAACACTTGTGACATGGTATGGTCACTTCAGATTTCCGGTCATGTGACAGTACTATGAATTTGCAGCTATTGCCAACAGCAAAGTCAATTGAATCTCTAAGTAGAAAATCTATTTACCTCTCCCTCCACCCATAATAAATCAGCAATTCATTTTGTTTCATCAAAACAAAATACAGGCATACCCCGCTTTAAGTACACTCACTTTAAGTACACTCGCGAGTAAGTACATATCGCCCAATAGGAAAACGGCAGCTCACGCATGCGCCTGTCAGCATGTCCTGAACAGCAATACCGGCTCCCTACCTGTACCGAAGCTGTGCGCAAGTGGGGAGACTATAGAGCCTGTTACAAATGCGTTATTTACATCAGTTATGCACGTCTATGGCGATTGCAGTACAGTACATGCATCGATAAGTGGGAAAAAGGTAGTGCTTCACTTTAAGTACATTTTCGCTTTACATACATGCTCCGGTCCCATTGCGTACGTTAATGCGGGGTATGCCTGTACTCAAACCTCAAAAAAAAAGGGTACCATTTGTCTCAATATTATTGAAAGGAAAAGAATTCTTGAGGAAAAATAATTCTGCCAACTATTATAAATCCTCTAATGAAAAGGTAACTATAGATTGGCACTTACGTTAAATTAAATTTAAAATTAAATTGCCATGTGGAAGTTCCTGGTGCATATTCGCTTTGTTCATTCATAAATGTCAGACCCAGCTGTATTATCTTTAGTAAGTCCACATTACAGCGCAAAAGTTGGTACTGGTAGTCAGCGTTGCTTCTAAACTCCCCTATAGGTCTTGCAACAACCCCTGGAAACTCGGTGTCCTGAAAAACAGATGTTTGGAACGTATATAAAAAAAAAGTGATCATATACAGAAGCCCATATACCCCAGCACATTGAACAGAAAAACAAAAGCTTTAATAATAAATAAAAGCTTTATGCGGGATTGAAGCATTAGAAATTAAACACAACCATATTATGAAATAAGAAAAGAGCGCAAAGTACAGTATTTCAGTCATGATGTGCGTCATATAATGTGCGTGTTTTCTGGTAGATCGCTACGCTCACAGGCGTCTCAACTGAATTTTCAAACAAAGCTTTATTCTGTGGGGCTACAAAAATAAAAAAATGAGCCGTTTAAATTTAACGTATAATCGACTACATGTGGCACACGTACAATTTGTTGGAGCGCTCCACTCTTTAGGTTGCTGATTTACAAGTCATTATTATATTGTAATGTGTATTCCTGACACACGATAGTATTTTGTTCATAAGTATTTATGGCCTAGATTCACTAAAGGTCAATAAAATAAGTTAGCATTTGTGTTTAACGGAAATGTTCTTTATCTAAAGTCAATTATAAAGCACTGATAAGGGCCTTTTTACCACGGCAATGTCAGCGTGCTTTTCTTTTTCGGTGTATGCAAAAGTATGATTATCACCTACTTATAAAAAAATATATATTTGTTTTTCCATTCAGGATGGGGTTAAGCTTATCTTGCCAATGTATACAATACCCACTATATACATAGGGGAAAAAAAAATTCAAAATAAAACAAAAACGCACTGTCCACCTTAACAATTATATCATGATAGGGAAAGGCAGATACAAAAAAACAACAAAAGATTTTGTCCAGTAGCGGCACCATAATTATGGCCAAAAAAGAAATATATTCACTCACCTTATAAAAGATGTCCAAAGTATGGTTCCAAAGCAGAACATTTTATTTACTAATAAAGTCACGAATTTAAACAGGACATTGCTTTACATTGAATGTTTGTTCAACAGATTATCCAAGCATGTTTCAAGACACCACACACACACCTCTTGGAGATATAACTGGACTCTGCCTTTTTGGAGACGTATACTGAATAGATCAGGCCTGCACAACATGCGGCCCCCGGCACTCACTGTGCGGCCCGCGGTGGTGGCTTTCCCCCGAGTCCGCTCTCCTCCTCCTCCCTCCCCAGAGTCCGCTCTCCTCTTCCTCCCTCCCCCGAGTCCGCTCTCCCTCTCTGCCACGAGCCGAGCCCGCTCCTCCCCCCCCCCAGCCCGCTCTCAAGACTGCACGCTCTTGCAGTGCGGCACTTCCGGTGCCCGCTGCTTGAGATCGCGCACAGTCCTGCCTGCTCTGGCGCCATGATCTGAGGTGCAGGGGGGTGAGGGGAGGTGCAGGGGCTGATGTGAGGTGAGGAGGTGCAGGGGCTGATGTGAGGTGAGGAGGTGCAGGGGATGATGTGCAGGGGAGGTGATGCGGTGATGCGCAGGGGGGGTGAATGATGTGAGGTGCACGGGGGGAGAATGATGTGAGGTGCACGGGGGGGAGAATGATGTGAGGTGAACGGGGGGGAGAATGATGTGAGGTGTACGGGGGGAGAATGATGTGAGGTGCACGGGGGGAGAATGATGTGAGGTGCACGGGGGGAGGGATGTGTGTGGTGTGCAGGGGGGTATTGTGTGTTTGATGTGGAGGGGGAGTATAATGTGTGTGGGTGAGGGGCAGAGATGGGGGTATGAGAGATAGATGGGTAGTATCGCAAAGGTTGATGGTGAGGGGTTCTGGGGGAGATATGAGGATGATGAGGGGTGCTGGGGGAGATATATGAGGATGATGATGATGAGAGGTGCTGGAGTTCAGATGATGATGATTTTACCCGTGCGGCCCAATTTTTTTTTCCTTGAAGCAGTTCGGCATTTCTCGCTTTACTAGTTGTGCAGGCCTGGAATAGATATTTATTAAAACTACATAGGGAGATAACCTCACCGCCAATTCACCAACTGATGGCATGGCACGAAAAACGCAAAGTCGACGGTTACTGGCACGGCATAAATTTAAGAGAGTATCATAAAAACAAATGCATACCAAAAGGATTTAGGAATAAGGAACATTCCCATTGGCAGCTATAATTACACTTTTTGCACAAAATGTTGCTACATTTTTTAATAGTGTTCTTGCAATTTTATGTCACTAATCATTTTGTCTATTGGTTTCATCAAAATGATCCAATTTCACAATACAGTACTTGCATCTTTCATGCAAGTATTAGCTCAGGACATTATTTCATATAGAGATGCAACTGATTTTTTTTAAAGAAAATTTAATTATTGACCTCTCAGATGCAGCCATTTTGGATGTTAACCCTCTTTATACTAGTATCCCACTCCAGAAAGGGATGGAGGCTACAAAACAAGCACTAATGAAACATGAGCTCACTTTCTGCTGATAAGTGAGCAAAAATGTGGCTATCATCTCGACTGAAGGATGTCTTCCGCTGCTCCCACCGCCATCAGGATGTTGCTGTGGTCCTCCTCACCCAAGTGAAAAAATTCCCCGGGAACATCACTACCATACATAATTACTAGGCTTAATTAGGAATAAAAGGACTATCTGGACACACACATACACTTTCATAAAGGAAGAATCCTTGCACAATTTTTCAAAACAAGAAAACTCTCCCAATCAATTCCTATGTAAATTCAGAGACAGCATGAAATGACTTAGTAGTAGGAATTGGAAAAATTCAGATTTGGGAAGATTATATTTGATTTGTAATTGCGTAAGAGACTTTAATGTTCCAGAATATTTTTTTATTTTTTTTAATAGTCTTATAATTCCCACCTCTTGCCAAGACATTTCTGTATTCACATCTATCTGAAAATGTAGGATTGAAGAATAGTGGGAGCATTGGAGATTTGGCTTTGGGTTAGACCAGCTTTTTTGGCCCATTTATCCCAGGGGGAGAGCAAGAAATTGATGGAATGTCATACATTTCTCTGGGGTCTTTTCATTTGGGAATCCAAAGTACATGATCCAATGGGGTTGGGGATAACGTGCGTTCGATCTCCACCCATTGTTTGGGATTTGTTTTGGCGTGCCAATCAATAGTTGAAAATTGTGCAGCTGCTAGATACAAGTTGGAATTAGGAAGGGCCAAACCACCTTTTACAAATCAGTGTCTGTAAAATAGACAGAGGTTCTTCATTTTTTTACCGAACAATTTATTTATTTTTGATTGGAAGATATTCAACTCGGAGGAATAGAAACTGTAAGGGCCTGAAAAAGGTATAGTAAAATCGGGGAAGTATGTTCATCTTAGTTGTGGCAATTCTACCCAGCCAGGAAATCTCCAAATCGCCCATGAATTCAAATCCTTTAGAAGTATCAAAAACAAGGTGGGGTCATTTTGTGTGTGTAGGTCAGTGGGATCTTTAGTAACAAGTATTTTAAGGGTCGATCTTTCCAACGGAAAGAGAGGATTTAAGGATCGTCTCCGTGTTGTGATGTTATCCCACAGCAAGAGGTTCTGATTTAGTAGAATTCATTTTTAAATCTGAAATTGTAGTAAAAGGCATTTAAAGATTTTTTTTAAATTAGGTTAAGAAATCAACGGATTTGTTAACATTAAAAGGACGGAATCTGCAAGAAAGGTTAATTTATACTCAGTTACATTTAAACTTGGGACATATTTAACACACATCACTGGATACATGATATTATGGGACATTATAATTGATACATTTCATGGTCAGCCCTGATGACTGCCTCGCTAGAAGAATGAAGGTTGTTTTTTGTCTTTCGCCTTTAACTGTGATGATATAATTATAGGGTGGCGGAGTGCGGGTGTCAAGCAAGGGGGGTGTGGGTTAAATTATTTTTTTCCCCCATCGGAATTATAATTTAATTTATACTAGCTGATATACCCGGCGTTGCCCGGAGGCAGGGAGGGGGGGCGTGAAAGGCAGGGGGGAGGGGCGTGAAAGGCAGGGGGGGGGGGGGGGGGCGTGAAAGGCAGGGGGGGGCTTGAAAGGCAGGGGGGGGCGTGAAAGGCAGGGGGGGGGCGTGAAAGGCAGGGGGGGGGGCGTGAAAGGCAGGGGGGGGGCGTGAAAGGCAGGGGGGGCGTGAAAGGCACACACAGTGTCACACACACACACACACAGTGTCACACACACACACACACACACAGTGTCACACACACACACACACACACACACATACAGTGTCCCACACACACAGTGTCCCACACACACAGTGTCCCACACACACAGTGTCCCACACACACGTCACCTAGAGCGACACACACGCGACACCTACCTCTACTTCCGGGCGCCGCCATCTTCTCACTCGGCGCCGCGAGGGAGGAAGGGGGTCCTTCCGGGCGCCGCCATCTTAGGCGCCGCGAGGGAGGAAGGGGGTCCTTCCGGGCGCCTCCATCTTTGCAGCCTGCCTGGCCACTGCCTGTTCCGCCGCCGGGGATGGAGATGAGCGCCGGGAGGGAGAGGTGAGCGGAGGGAGAGGTGAGCGGAGGGAGAGGTGAGCGGAGGGAGAGGTGAGCGGAGGGAGGGAGGGGAGAGGTGAGCGGAGGGAGGGGAGAGATGAGCGGACGGAGGGGAGAGATGAGCGGACGGAGGGGAGAGATGAGCGGAGGGAGGGGAGAGATTAGCGGAGGGAGGGGAGAGATGAGCGGAGGGAGGGGAGAGATGAGCGGAGTGAGGGGAGAGATGAGCGCCGGGAGGGGAGAGATGAGCGCCGGGATGGGAGAGGTGTGTGTGTGTGTGAGACACTGTGTGTGTGTGTGGCGTGGCGCCGAGGGGGAAGAGAGTGGCAGTTGGGTGACGTCAGACCCACCAATCTGATTGGCCAGGGGCTGAGGACCAATCAGATTCACCGCAGCTAGTGCCAACCTTTCGATTTTATATATTAAGATCTTTAGGGATCTTCAATGCTGGGTTAGTGCATTTTGTGTGTATGCAGAGGAGATGAATATCACTAGCAATTCATGAATAAATCATTCTTAGTAATTAAAAAAATAATAATTTTATAAATTAATCTAGCACTTTGTGTTTCAGGTTCCTAAGTAATAATATGCAGGAGCTGCTCGAAAATTGAATGAACACAGGGAAATGTCTGGGAAGAAAACAGCATACCCTCTGTGCTGTGGTCAGAAATTAGCCATAGTAGTAATTATTTATGACAAACAAGAAATGCTGCCTAGTAAAAAATAGAATTCCTACCTATGCAACACAGGCTTCATTAAAAATTGTCTGTAACAAATCCTCCCTGAACGTTAAATCTTACGCCTTTACAGCTGCAGCCAAAGTTACTTCAACACATGGTGGGCTGGGAAATGCACAACAGACCAGCAGGAGAAGCAGCTATTGTTTTAAATCAGCCACTAGGGAGAAGGGGGCAGGGCACCACACTTTCACTCGCAGGAGAGCATCACAGGTTGCTGTAATGTTGGCTGCATCTGTACAATACCGAGGTACAGTGGCAAAAAAAAGTTTGTGAACCCCTTAGGATTTTCACATATTTCAAACCTAAAATGTTATTAGATCTTAAGCGAAGTCCTAATAATAGATAAAGATAACCTGAATAAATGACATAAAACATGATAATTTTCAACATTTATTTATCCACAAATGATTAAACATTCAATATCCACGTGTGAAGAAGTATGTGAACCTTTAGATTCAGTATCTGGTGGTGCCCCCTTGAGCAGCAATGACTTCAACTAAGCATTTCCTGTAACTGCTGGTCAGTCTCTCACATCGGTTTTGAGGAATTTTGGCCCAATCCTCCTTAAAGAACTGCTTGAACTCAGTGACATTTGAGGGCTTCCTTGCATGCACAGCGCGCTTCAGGTACTGCCAAAACATTTCAATGGTGTTTAGGTGCGGACTTTGACTGAGCCATTCTAAAAACGCAGAATTTCTTTTTATGCAGCGATTATTTTGTAGATCGGCTTCTATGTTTAGGATCATTGTCTTGATGCATGACCCACTATCACTTCAGCTTCAGCTCACAGACGGATGGCCAGACATTCTCCTCTAGAATCTTCTGATGAATTTTGCATTTTATGTGCGTGTCAAAAATGGCAAGCCGTTCCGGTTCTGAGGCAGCAAAGCAGCCCCAAACCATCACACTCCCACCACCGTGCTCCACGGTCCTTAGATATTAATCAGAGGATCTTTGTGACTTCTTGGATGATTTTGATTGAGGGGAGAAAGGGGAGAGGGAAAAATGGCTCTTGCTACAGTCTACAGATAAAGGTGCCAGGGGTGGACAAAATGTGTAGGGAACAGCACCCGCCTAAGCAGGTGAAAAAGATATATAGGGGTCTTTTTCACCTGCTTAGGCGGGTGCTGTTCCCTACCCTTCTTGGATGATTTGCCAGTCTGTTCCTGGAGAGATTTTGGTAGGACGACCGCTCCTGGGTAGTGTGTCTGTTGTCAAGAACTCGATTTGTATTCTGTCTGACAGTGGATTGGTGGAGCCTCAAATCCTTAGAAATGGTTTTGTAATCCTTTAAAAAATGACAAGCATCAATAACTGCTTTTCTGAGGTCCTCAGACATTTCTTTTATTTGTAGCATGATGAGCTTCTACACACCTGTATGTTGAAGACCAAACTCACAAAGTTTCTGATCTTTACATAGGATGGGGCCTCCCAAACTCACACCTGAAGTTCTACTTAATAATTTAAACACCGGATTTTAATTATCCCCTTTAATTTAGCTGATAAAACCAGTGTTTCACTTACTTTTGTACATACCATGACTCTTAATTACTCATTGCTTTTCTAATTCCTACATCATTTTGTTTCAAAAGACATGGAATGGTTAATATAAACCCTATTGGGTATTTAAGGGGAAAAAAAGACTGTTTTTGATTCAAGAAGGTTATCATGGAAAACCTATGGAATTTCCGTAATTATCATTGGGGCTCAAACTTTTTCTCGCCGCTGTACATGGGTAAAATTCGTATTTCTTTCAAATAAAGGCTTATTTTTGTTTCTAATTTAAATTTTAAAGACCGAAATACAGTTGAAAGTATTTAGATTTTCAGGGGATTGCCGAGCAGATACAAAGTAGGAAGATTGCACAAAGCATCATTTATTTCCATCTGACATGGGAAGAAAAATGGCAGCATTGAATCTTCGTAGTAGTTCAGCACTGTGTTAGAACAATCAGAAACATCACATATCGAAGTAATAACAGTTCTGTTACAAATTTAATATCAATAAATTAGTCACCAACTAGATTAAGTTTATTACAACAAATGTATCATTACTCTAAATATACGTGTACACACACACACACACACACACACACACACACACACACACACACACACACACACACACACACACACACTTTCCCTAAAAAATAATAAATAAATAAATAATATATAGAATATTCAAACATACTATGAAAGGAAATCCAAAATGGAGAAAAAAGCGCAGCACAGCGTTCCAAGAAACTGGGGCTAAGCAAATTCAATATTCAAAAATAACTTTTATTGTAGGGGGACACAACATGTAAGCAGGTAAGTACTCTGACGCGTTTCACGCTATTACAGCGCTTTGTCAAAGTGTCTTATTATTAGTAAAAATAGTATTATTTAAATGTTTTTCCGAAACCATCAGTCTGCAGCGACTCCTTCTGGATGAAGGAATCAATCGCATGAGTCAATGTTAAAAACGGCAGTGACCATAGATCATTCAATAATGAATGACTAAATAATCATAATAAAAAAAAAAAAAAAAAAAAAAAAAAAGAAGAAACAAAAAAACCTGCTAAAAGGGATTATGATTCCAGACTGTGTACTGAGCATCGACTGCTGGGCTCATCTCCAGATTACCATAGACCCTGCGCAACGTCATTTCCGGTTTCGGAAAAACATTTAAATAGAACTATTTTTACTAGTGATAAGACACTCTTTGACAAAGCGCTGTAATAGCGCGAAACGTGTCCGAGTACTTACCTGCTTACTTCCATGTTGTCACCCCTACAATAAAAGTTATTTTTTAATATTGGATTTGCCGAGCCCCAGTTTCTTGGAACGCTGTGCTGCGCTTTTTTCTCCATTTTGGATTTCCTTTCATCTTCACTTCCCGGCTGGATGCACGCATCGGAGGACAGATTTTCACCTAATTGTGAGTACTATCATTATTATACTTCACTTATATGGGCGAAGATTAAACTTTACAAGCTCTAGGGTGATCTGCCTGTAACAACAGGTACTGTTTAATCATAGCTGTTCTCACGGACAGCTGTTGGTTCTCTAAGTTCCAGACCCAGGCATTTCATATACATCCCATTAATTAGCTCTTCAAGCAAGTTATTCTCCTTACTCACGGGTGTTATAATCTGTCCTCCAACTCAAATATATTAAGAAAATATGTTGTCACATATAAATCCGTAACTCTGATGCACTGATTCCAGGGACCCTTGTCTCTATTGTTCTGCTCTATTCAAACATACTGTATGCATAAATTTGATCTTTAGCTATTCTACATGTGTCATCAAAACTCATACGCACAGTATAATCTTTGTTGAATTTGAAACTCGTTCAGAACAAAACCTTAAAGTGAAGGAAACCGTGCCGGAAAACAAAAGCCCTAAACATACCATTGCAACATAATTATACTTGCGTATAACTTCACGGATCCTCTTCATCTCTTCATCCAGGTTGCACGCCCAGACTTCGCAAATCCGCTGGCTGTGGTTCACCGTTGCAGCCGGCATAGTGGGTCTGCGGGAGGGGCTCAGAGGCAGGCATCAAAATGTTGCACTTGGCTATAGCATTTCATAGGTGGTGCACAGTACCGAGCTAAAATGAGAATGGAAAAGTGTTTCTTTTTTAAAGATCGTTTCAGAAGGGTGTGCAGGGAGAAGAGTCAAGTTAGCATCCTTAAATTGACCGGGAGTCACCAAAGCACAAACTGCGCCCAAATCAACAATATCTACCATTGACTTTAATGGCAGGTATCGCCAATTAAGACGTGATACCGTGAAACGCATTCGCTTACTCACAGCCATTATGTTTTATGCTGCTGCCTTTACCAAACTGTGTTTGCTTGGATAGGGGATACATGTTTGAATGAATATGAAACCCTAAAGTATCCACAATTGTACTTTTACACAACAATAGCTGCCTACCACTACTCTATAGAGCAGTGTTTTTCAAGTAGGTTCCCCCGGGCATCCTTAAAGGGTTTCCTGCAATTTTCAGGTCATTTCAAAATTGTACCGAATACAGAAGAATTGACAATGCATCTGATCTCAGACATTATTAAGAAAGGGTTGGGATTCCGTACAATGCATCCGATATCAGACAAGCTATGTTAATTAATGAAAAAGTCATGCAATGTCGTGTGTGTATGAAGATAGGACGATTTTAAGTTGAACAACATGAATGTCATATTGTCTGTATTCACACTAACTATGCTAGCACCTTAATAGTTAAAATAGAATTAGCAGAGA